>NC_139221.1:232970117-233152617 GCF_055691185.1 Crinia signifera | reverse complement strand
CAAAATACTAACACAACACCAAAAAATTAAACACAAACAACACAAAACACATTCCAACTCCTTCCCTCAAACACACACAAACACACACACACAAACACTCACTATTTTGGACTTTGGGACAAAAATAAAAAAAACACAATACTATAATAAGACAAACTTCAAAAGACACAAGACAAACAATAGCACAAGACAACTGACACAACAATACACACTCAACAATCGAAATACACTAGAACCTCTCCTTACCACTCTCCACTACACCACTCTATCCTCCACACTCCAAACTACACCCACATTGATATTTGGCGCCAGCACGACTTATATATGCCTCTGAGGACCCTCCCAAGGTGTAAATAATACACCAATCACGAATCTGCTTTCATTTTCGTCGTGTCGCACTTCTGTGAAAATATACGACTTTTGGTATGGTTGAGTACGCCGATTCGTGGAATAAAGTTGAGAAAAATCCACGTTCTGTACGAAATACGAATATGGCCAAATACGAACGCATGGAAATACAACTAATACTACGAAAAAATACGACATCGAAAAATACGACTGAGACTCAAAAAACACCACTGTAAATGAGCCTCCGGAACAGACCATTTTCCACACCACGAGTAGTCGTAAACATTCGTAGCCGTACGACTACGAAATACGAATACGATTTTTTCCATTCGGATTCTTGGTAAATGTCCCCCTATATCTCATTTAGAATAAAAAATACATGCCTCACTACACACAGGCAAGGTACTGTTGTTATTTACACAGATCAGATATTTGGTTGCTTTTACCTATAAGACAATCCCACACACAAGGGATGCAATGTTCTGCAGTGAAGACACTTGGTTGCAAATGTACCCAGTAGAGTTCAAAAGCATGTGGATGTTACATGTGAGAGAGATAGTCTGCACGTAGGCCTGTGATAAAGTTGCATTTACCTATAAGACAATCTAAAAAAACACAAGGGATGCAATGTTCTGCAGTGAAGACACTTGGTTGCAAATGTACCCAGTAGAGTTTAAAAGCATGTGGATGTTACAGCAGAGAGAGATAGTCTGCACGTAGGCCTGTGATAAAGTTGAAATTACCTATAAGACAATCCCACACACAAGGGATGCAATGTTCTGCAAGTGAAGACACTTGGTTGCAAATGTACCCAGTAGAGTTCAGAAGCATGTGGATGTTACAGCAGAGAGAGATAGTCTGCACATAGGCCTGTGATAAAGTTGGAATTACCTATAAGACAATCCCACACACAAGGGATGCAATGTTCTGCAGTGAAGACACTTGGTTGCAAATGTACCCAGTAGAGTTCAAAAGCATGTGGATGTTACAGCAGAGAGAGATAGTCTGCACGTAGGCCTGTGATAAAGTTGAATTTACCTGTTGGAGACAAGGATAGAGGAGGGGTCAGATGAATCAACGCAGGTATAACGCTCGTAGTTATGACTCCGTTTTCCCACTTTAAAACGGCCCACTTCAATACAGGGCCACAGCTAAACTATGGCCAAAGCCGTATGCAATGAGAACTAATATACTCTAACTATGAATGCACTCTGTTTACTACAAATACAGTTCTCTGTTCTATCCTGCAACCAAGATCTTATCTATTAAACAATTTGAACCCAATCCCAAGCTTTCAAATTAATTGTGCAATCTGTGATGTGGGACAGCATCAAAAATCTATATAAGCTATGGCTCCCCTTTGATCGATTACTTTAGTCAAAAACACACATGATCTCCTCCTAGTAAATCCATGCTGTTTGGAGTAACTTGCTTGATATTTGATATACTGTACTACAATTTTTCATCAATTTAACCAATACTGATGTAGTTCCAGTAGTTATGTGGCCCTTAGTTGCTTCCCCATTTGTGCAACTACATTCATTCTCGGGAATTACTCCTGTAGCTACAGAAGGAGCGTCCCTCTTCCTTGCAGGGGCTGGTGGTAGTTTCGCCAGCCACCAGCCCCAGAAGGGGACGTGTGCGCATGAGACACGCGTGTGCCCCCTTACAACGGAGCTCCCCGGGTCTCCGCCGCCTCACCACCGGTCTCCAACGTGGTCCCCCACCTCTCCGTTCCCCCCTAACCCTGCCCATCTCCCTGAAGCGGAGATGGGCAGGGTTCCCGTCCCCCACTGCCAGGAATCTGGGAAGCACGTGCGTGTAGCACGGGTTCGCCAGTTGGGGCGGTCTGGCGACCCCCAACACTGAATGAGTGGCTCTACATCTGTAGCTGGTTTAATAATTCTATGACTGGTGTTACAGGCACCAGCCCTTATATAACCTTGGATGTATCCAATCTGGCCCCACTGATTTGTCGAGTTTTTATTATGAGTGTTCTTTTTTAACTTTCTCCACCACAAATGTATTTGTACCCACCTCCTCCTAAAAATATATCTGCAACATGGTTGCAGCCTCTTCCCCTCTCTTTCAATAGTGAATACTGACCAAAAAGAGATCTGTTATTACATTGTCTCCCTCAACAAGGCTTCAACTCTCTGGGGTTAATTTACTAAGATGGGAGTTCTATTGAAGGTGGGATTCTGCACATAGCAACCAATCAGATATACTTCTTATTTATTTAGCATATTCTAGAAGATAATAGATATAATTTTATTGGTTGCTATGGGTAACATTCCATCGTCAATAGAACATCTATATTATTAAATGTAAACCTCT
The DNA here is from genome assembly GCF_055691185.1 of Crinia signifera. Taxonomy (NCBI): domain Eukaryota; kingdom Metazoa; phylum Chordata; class Amphibia; order Anura; family Myobatrachidae; genus Crinia; species Crinia signifera. The sequence goes on along the minus strand of NC_139221.1, from coordinate 233,149,932 downwards.
GTCTTTATTATTTCTCATTTAACTTCTATACCTAAAAAAGGTTTTACCTAAATTACTTACTGACTGGTCCATTTTGTTACTCTCCTTCATCTAACATTATATTCCTACTTGTCTTCTTTATTCTTTGTCTGCATATATTTCCTAAAGGGCATCGCTTTTGATTTCACAATACTTGTAATAAAGTAATAAATGCTATAAAAAAGAACATTGTAAAAAGTCTAATAAATAGGATATACAGCCTAGAACTCCTAATTCCTTGGACTAGTTGAAACTTGCATAGTACAGTACTCGTATAGTACAGTACTGCCAGAACTACTGTATTTCTAATCCAGAAGCTCCATCCTATATAATCAGAAGCTCCCAAGACTCCTTGAAACTTAAAAATGTGATCTTGTCATTAATCAAAGTCCACGCTACAGCAACTCAGACACTTCTCAATATTGTCGCTTGACTGAATAACCTGGCGAGTAATACGATACTGCTGTGGGCCACTCCTACTATGTGGAGGGACATGGCCAGACAAAATAATAAAAGGCTGTGCACATTGGCTTCTACCATAAAAGCACATAGTATGTGGTAGGGATGACCATCACAAGACAAGTGGGTCCCGCCATGACTGATGCTTCTGACAATTCCATCCTGAGAAATATGTGGTTCTAGCTCTGGTAATGTAATCCAGTTAAGGTGCTGGTTATTGGGATGCTGGCAGGCAAAAGACTGATTCTGGAAATCTGACATCAGTGGAGATCCTGAGGATTGGTAGCGTTAGGCTGGGGAACAGGGGGGTTAGATGTAGGCACTAGTGGGCACTTAGGGTTATGCTGTGGGTAGGGATTGTTAGGCATTAAAAGTGAGGTGATAGGGTTAAGCATGAAAGGGTAAGGGTCAGGCACTAACAGGCAGAGTTAGAGTTAGGTTCTAGGGTGGGTGTTAGGGTTATGTTGCAGGTTGGGAGTGTTAATGTTAAGGAGGTAAGTGGAGGGGGTTAGTATACTTACCCTGTCTCTAAAGGTGGCAATACACATGCAGATTTATCTGCAGATCTGTCTGGTTTGAACAAAAACATGGTTATGGATGAGAGCAAATGACAGTTGACCATTTGCTTGGAAATGCTGGGAAACTGACAAACTGTCACTCATCCATAACCATGTTTTTGTTCCAACCAGCCAGATTCCAACCTGAAGATAAATCTTACTAGTGTATAGGCACCTTTAGTTTAAAATCTGTTCAGCTGAATGTCGCTGTTGGTCTTCTGACCACCAGCATGGAATCCACCAGTTAAGCATACTAGTCCCCTGCTAGCAATAGGAATGCAAATGAAACAGCTTGCTTAAAGTGCTATGACTGAGTAAAAATGAAAAACAAGTGGTCATCTGTAAGAAAATAATACATATTTAAAAAAAAATGTTTTCACATACTGCACTATAGAGCTGCTTTATTTCTTATCCAGATTACTCATGCTCACTCCCTGTAAATTCTTTCTCATTTATTACAATATTTCTCCTCCTACACATTTGATTGTAAGCAATCCTTCATGCTCTTTATCATGTTATGCTTATTAAATGTTCAATACATTGCCCGCTGTTTATCTCTGTATTATGCTAAACTTTAACACTCCTTTGATTATCCAGACTACAAAACAGATCTCTAGCAGACTGTTAGGAAGAAGGTTTGATATGGGTTTTTTTAAGCCTCACATTCATACAAATCATCTACAGAACATCACAAGATGAATAGAACATACTGTAGTGTATTGTATGATGTTTACAAGGTAAGACTTACAATTTAAGATCACTTAATTGTTAAAAAATATGATAAGCCGTGTCTCCCCAGGGATCTGGACTATGGGTTGACATGCATGAGGTCAACAGTCAATAGATCGACTACTATTCCTTAGGGATGTGCACCGGCCACTTTTTGGGTTTTGGGTTCTGATTACCTTGAGGTTTTGGGTTCTAATGGGTTTTGGCAAAACACCTCCTAAGTGTTTTGTGTTTGGATTTTTGGGGTTTTGGGTTCTGATTTTTTTGTTAAAAAAGATTAAAAATGCTTTTTTTTTTTGCTCCTATGCTATATTAACCTCAATAACATTAATTTCCACTCATTTCCAGTCTATTCTGAACACCTCACAATATTGTTTTTAGGGCAAAAGGTTGCACCGAGGTAGCTGGATAACTATGCTAAGCCACACAAGTGTTCGGCACAAACACGTGGCTCATATAAGAGTGGCACTGCAGTGGCAGACAGGATGGCAGTTTAAAAAACTAGGCCCCAAAAAGACCCCTATCTGGCTTGATTGTGCACTGTTTACCATGTGCAGCCAAGGAGCAGTTGGCATTTCGTGCAGCACAGAGTTTGTCTGCAAGTGTGTAACTTTTTCGATCAGTTTAACATCCAACAAGACCCCTATCTGGCTTGATTGTGCACTGTTTACACAGTGCAGCCAAGGAGCAGTGGGCGATTGGTGCAGAAATCAATTACTCTCATTAGTGGAATGCAATTAGTTGTATGCATGGAAAAGACAAGTCCCTCATACGAATGACTCTCAGCAGTGGGCACCAGACCAGACAGGTAGATGAGGCAGTACTAGGCACCACACGGTAGATACTGCAGTACTAGGCACAAGACCGGTAGATAAGGCAGTACCATCCAGTACTAGGCACCAGACGGTAGATACGGCAGTATTAGGCAGTGAGCCCCAGACCAGACAGGTAGACATGGCAGTATTAGGCAGTGAGCCCAAGACCAGATGGTAGATACGGCAGTATTAGGCAGTGAGCCCCAGACCAGACAGGTAGACACGGCAGTATTAGGCAGTGAGCCCCAGACCAGATGGTAGATACGGCAGTATTAGGCAGTGAGCCCCAAAACAGACGGTAGATACGGCAGTATTAGGCAGTGAGCACCAGACCAGACAGGTAGATACGGCAGTATTAGGCAGTGGGCCCCAGACCAGAGTGGACAGGTAGATACGGCAGTATTAGGCAGTGAGCCCCAGACCAGACGGTAGATACGCCAGTATTAGGCAGTGAGCCCCAAAACAGAAGGTAGATACGGCAGTATTAGGCAGTGGGCCCCAGACCAGACATGTACATACGGCAGTATTAGGCAGTGAGCCCCAGACCAGATGGTAGATACGGCAGTATTAGGCAGTGAGCCCCAGACCAGACAGGTAGACACGGCAGTATTAGGCAGTGAGCCCCAGACCAGACGGTAGATACGGCAGTATTAGGCAGTGAGCCCCAGACCAGACAGGTAGATACGCCAGTATTAGGCAGTGAGCCCCAGACCAGACGGTAGATATGGCAGTACTAGGCACCAGACAGGTAGATAAGACAGTACTAGGCACAAGACAGGTAGATATGTCAGCAATACTAGTATTGTGCACCAGCAGAATTTATTTTATTATTAGGTACTGCTTGGCAGTGGCACTCAGTGGCACACGTCAGTGCACAAGCAGCATGGAATTATTTTTTACAGTCCCACACAGCACAAGTATTTTTTTTTATTAAATTAGATATAGCAGCCTAGTATGTAGTTGTACTACTAGGTAGGTACACTTAGGCAGTAACACTGCCAGTGGCAACAGTGGACTGAGTAAATAATACTGGCAACCTCTATTCACAGTATTCAGTGCAGGCAGCACCAGTGGACTATATATAATTCAATTAATTATTAATAATATAGTAGCCTAGTAGGTAGAGAAAATAAACTACTAGGTAGGTAGGCAGGCAGGCAGGCAGGCAGTAGCACTGCCAGTGGTCACCACAAACGGTAGTTATATTACACACCACCAGTAGCTTTATGCAGTGCACCAGCAGAATTTATAATAACTCATTTTATTATTAGGTACTGCTTGGCAGTGGCACTCAGTGGCACACGTCAGTGCACCAGCAGCATGGAATTCTTTTTTACAGTCCCACACAGCACAAGTATTATTTTTTAATTAAATTATATATAGCAGCCTAGTATGTACTAGGTAGGTACACTAGGTAGGCAGTAGCACTGCCAGTGGCAACAGTGGACTGAGTAACTAAATAATACTGGCAGATTCAGTGCAGGCAGCACCAGTGGACTATATATGTAATATAATTAATTAATTATTAATTAATATAATATATAATATTACAGTACAGCACCAGAGGTAGGCCCTAGCTCAGAGGAGACAGTAGTACTACAGGTACACAGTTAGACTGTCCTCCTTGCTAGGGAGAGCCCACCCTAAGCAGAGAGGAGAACAGAGTACACAGCAGCACTGAGGGAGACAGCCCCAGCGAATAAAATAATTACAGCACAGCACACCAGAGGTAGACCGCACAGAGGAGACAGTAGTACTACAAGTACACAGTTAGACTACACAGCAGCACTGAGAGACAGCCCCAGCAAATAAAAAATATTGCGTTCAAGGTCAAGCTCAAGTTTAAGCCCCAGCAGCAGCACCAACACACCCTCTCCCAACCCACTACTAGACTGGAGAGAAGATGGCGGGTGCAGCAGCCTCTATTTAAAGCCTCGCGAAATCCGGCGCCGAGAGATGACGTTCTGACCACGCGGACGGACCCGAGTCACACGGGAATCTCCGAGCGCTGCTCGGAACCGGGCTCAGAATGATGACGTCCGTGGGGGCTCGGATCTCTGGAATCTGAGTCTGCACATCTCTACTATTCCTTGACATGCATTAGGTTGACATGGACAATAGGATAAGCTAAGGGACAAACAAGTCCTAATAGTAATTTTCACATTAATAAACATCTGTTTTTTTATGATTTAAAATTTTTCTTAACTTTTTCATATTTTACCATCTGGCTGCAGATAATGCATACGCAGTCTAATCCCAAAATCCGGGGATTGGATAGTCCAATCCCGGGATTGAAATCCCAGACATTTTGTAGCCAAATCCCGGGATCCCGCTGATCCCGATCTCGGGATTGGCCACTCTAAAGGCCTCCATACACTAGGGCGACTTGTCCTAAGGACAAGTCAGCCCCGATTTACCCTGAGCTTCCCCGGCAGCTCCCCGGGGGAGCTTGATAACATTTGGCACTTGATGTGCCATATTTTACATGTGATAAATCGGTTGCAATTTATCACATGAAAAATCCGGGGAGCTGCAGGCGGGGGGGGGGGGCGCCCAGTCTTTTGAATAGGATGGTTTCTATGCTCCTGCTCGCCGTGGGGACCGCAGAGCAGCGGGAGAATAGAAACCATCCTATTCAAAAGACTGGGCGGCCGCTGATTGGCTGAGTTCTCAGCCAATCAGCGGCCGCCCAGTCCTTTGAATGGGATTTCTTTCTATTCTCGCGCCGCGCACCCGGTCTCTCTGCATCTGCGGTCCCCGCTCCTGACCCTGCCTGCCGCAGCGCCGCTACATCTGAAGAGGCTGAGGCTCTCCCAGTGCACAATACAGATTACAGCCTGCACCTACAGGTACCCAGGACCGGACCCCGCCCCCAGCTTGCTCCTGTCACTCCCCCGGACGGCTGCACATGATTAATCTTATGTGCAGACCGTCCGACATCCGGATCTGATCCGATGTACACGGGACCGCGCATCGGATCAGATCGGATGTCATACACTACGCAATTTGCCCAGTTTCACCCGATTTCTCGGCCCAATCCTCCAGAATCGGGTGAAATCGGGGCCAAATCGCGTAGTGTATGGGGGCCTTAACTGTGACTAAGATGTGTCATTCCATGCTAACAAAAGTTACATTTTGACTAAACACATAATCTGACATATATTTTTTGAGCATGTGTTTTGATTATTTTGTGCAAAGTAAATGTTGTTTATGTGGTACATGATATGCTTTAATTTTGATGCAAAGCTTGTCATGAAAACTGGTAATAAACCTTATACACACAGTGCTGCAATACAGGCTAAGAAATAAATAGTAAATGCACTTCTATACATCAGTCTTATTATCCTTAGATACTTCCTTTGGTAGGTGCTTCTTCTCAGTGGGGTAAGTCCTTCCCACTACTAGCATGGAGGCAAAATTAATATTGGTGCCCCGCCTCCCCCACCCACACACACACACAGCACCATATATGAATATATGTAGGCATGTGTGTATGCATGTATGTATGTTATGTATTTTACAGTATGTTTAAAATAAAGAGAGTGTATGGAGTTAGTCAGCCACAAAAGCGATAGCGACAGCTTTCAATTAATGGATTTAAACTTGCAGGGGAGGAGAGGTGCCCCCTTGGGAGCAGGAGCCCAGTGGCAGATGACTCGATTGCCTCCATTGCCAACCAGAATTATAATAGCCTTTAGCATTAACTTAATAGACAAAGCAATTCACATGTATAATAATAACTTTAAAGTTCATGACACTATGGCTGAGATGTAATGATAGTCGATTTTTGTCCAATTTTGTGAAATGTGAGATTTTTTGCAAAAGCCTGACATTTTACAAAACGGAACATTGCAATATTCATTAAACATGCAAGGTTTCTGTCTCCACTAAGAGTTGCCAGTTAAAAGTCGAATCCAGAGTTTTTGACCACGTTTTTACCTGCTGGGGTATGGTAAGAGGCTGATGTTTGTATGTTACAAATGTGCTCTAATTGTGTACTTGTAAATGAATTTAAACATTGTTGACTGGAACTCAAACACAAAAAAAGCTCTAAATATGTCTGAGTTTATAGAGCCTTTTTGTGTCTCACATTAAAGTAGCAGTATAATTTTGCTTTACATAAAATAATATATTTGTAGAAACAACAAAACCTAGACATTAACAATAAATATATCTAAATTTACACATATGGCCTGGAAGCCCGCTAAGGTATGGAGGGACCCTGTGGGAAGGTAAGGGGATGGGAGATGTGGGGGCTGTCTTGGTGGAAGGCCCAGCAGACTTCTGGAGAAGGCATATTCAAGGAGAGGACAGGGGAGGAAGTTGAGGATGGGAGGAAGGTGAGTATGAAAGGGCATGACCTTTTGATGTTTGCTGTCTGTATGGGCCATGTGGGTTTGGATCCAGTTGCTGGTGTCATACAAAAAGCACTGTCTGAAGGAGGTGGGGGACTCTCAACAGCTGACTGCATACGGCAAGACTAGTTTGGGGTACTAATATAAAACTCAATTAAGTATTTAGCTCAGATCTTTCTTTGCATGTAATTTCTTAGATGGTTCAGAGGCTTTCCCTTTATATTTCAATCAGGTAAATTACAAATGGATAAGATAAAGGTTAACAAAGTTTATTATATTGCAACAATTTAGTTTGACAATATGTAAATGTTACAATTCAGCAGTCGGTTTTGCACAACTCTGACAATACCAATAATATTGCACTGCTGTAGACAGGTATCTTGTCGTTTCAGTGTCATCACTCCAGCTGCACATAAGTGGTTAATTTACCATGCAAAGCATTCAAATAAATTATTAAAATATCAATATTAGTATAACATTAAGGTTCAGGTCCTTTTCTCTAAATTGCGCAATTTAGCTCTTAACTGGAATAGCTATTACTGTATGTGCACATAAACGGATCTTCTCTCTGTATTCCTGAGTTTAACTTTTAATGTTGCTTGAGCTGACAACTCTGCTTATAGTTCCTTTCTGCTGCTCTTTCCTGCTGCTGTATTATAGATCCTAGTTTAGTTAGCAATGTATGTCCTGAGGGGGGCCATAATGAAGCTGCAAAGTCTGCCTCCATATCCCAAGTCTGTTCTTAAACCCTGGGGAATAATTCTGAGTCCACCACTATTACCTTTCAAGGATTTCTGGGGCTTGACTCACTCACTCTTTTTGTGGAATAGAGGGGCTCTGCATCACTGCGCACTACCAGCCTCCTTCAGCTAGGCCGGGCCTCTGACACAACCCATTTCTGAAGCACCTCTATGGGATTCTTGACCAGCGGGATGGCGCAGCTTCCTGATGGGGAGGAACACCGGGCAACCATGCTGCATCAAAGGGAGTCGTCTTTTGGTCCTTCTTGCCACATTAAGTGCCTCTGCAGGTCTCACAGTGCACACTCCTGCTCTGTGTCTCACTTCAGTGTTAGGCGCCGTCCCAGGCACCGCCGCCGTCCTAATCCGTCAGCAGCATCTGCGCTGCTAGGACGGCGGCCATCTTCCTGGGACGCGTCACTGGAAGGCTTCGGGGACGTTGCTAGGCAATGCCCCGAACTTCCGCCGCGGCCGTCTCTGCAGGGGGAAGACTCTGCAGGACGGACCGGATATGACGTCACGCAGGGGGCGGCAAATTCAAAATATAAGCCGGCGTCTCTCTCAGACAGACGCCGGTTATAGCGTTCTGTCAGCCTATGTCAGAGTGTGTTCCTGGTCCTGGTTCCTGTCGGAAGCCCTCCTGTTGTTCCACTCCTATCCTGCCTTGCCTGGTTTGGTCCTGCTGTGCCTGGGATTCAGCTTCTGCCCCGCTGTACACTCATCAGCCCAAGAGATCTGCAAGTGCTTGTCTGGGACTCCGTCATCTTCTCAGATAAGTCAGGGGTTACCCTGTCTTTCTCCCTTCGCAGTTCTGACACACGGTGTCACTGGGCATTATTACCATTTCTTTATATAACATCTCATTCGCATTGTTGCCATTCTCTTTATATAACATCTCATTCGCATTGTTGCCATTCTCTTTTATAACATCTCATTCACATTGTTGCCATTTTAATTATATAACATCTCAGTAGCATTGTTGCCATTTCTTTATATTATATCTCACGTGCACTGCTGCCAGTCAGTGTCCCCTGCTCAGTCTTATTACTTCTGTGGGCTTCTGGGAGTTCCCCGGTATAGGGATTTAGCTAGCTGTTCCCCTTGTTCTCTCCTGGCCTCGGCGGACGTGTTGTCATTTCCTAAGACCTGCCTGTAGCGGAGTGGGGCGGACCTAATTCGCCCTTCAGCCGAGACGGGCCCAGGTGAAGCCTAGCACCGCACACGTCCGTCGATTCCAGTCAGAGGCAACTGAGTTAGGGTACCGGGGATACTCCCAGAATCCTTACACTCAGCAACTGCTCAAACTGTCAAATGCAGCTCTGCTTTTTAACCTCTCTCATCCTGGACTTGTGGGGTTCTCACTCTGCTTGTGAGCCCCCTTAAGATTGACTGTCACTTAGGAGATTGATACAGTCCACAGCCTTATGGCGATGAAGTTTATCCATCAAGACAGTTTGTGATTAACTAACCTCCCCTCCAGAAGTGGTTACTTATATATTACTAACTTCTCCCTCTATGAGTGGAATGAATCCCTATATGTTCCCTCTGTGGGGATCTTCATCAAATACATTTTTTACATACTTATTATAATATTTATGCATTTCTGGGATGTCACACTAATAACAGCCACAGTCCATAGCGTACTGTATGGGAATGCCAGAGGAGTGGGTGGTAGCTGTGGGAGGTGGCAAAACTACAGTATGTAGTTCCTGTAATTACTTGTTCCAGCTTAGTGACCAGGAGCTCATCTCCCTGGATCTAATTGCCAGCTCTCCTTCTCCATCTCTCTAAGATGGAGGCAGGAGGGCTTGGTCGTCTGGCTGGGCTATCCTGGTAATGAGCTGGTGGCTGGGGAAGCTTTCTGACAGTTGCAGGGAGCTGTCTCCAGCTGGTTAGCTGCAGGCAATATTGGTGGGGAGGTGGAATCATGGCACCAGCAGTTTCTTCAGTGTGTACGGGATGGGGCCACATGGAGCAGAGAAAGGGGATGGGGGGTTAACTTCTGTATTTACCCTCTTAGGTACTGATGTCCCGGAGCATCTGTCCCTCAGGTCTGTACTTCCTCTGTGACTTAGCCGGGAGGTAACCTGGCATCCTGCTGGGACCTGCCTGGATCTCTCCACCAACTTTCTGGAGCAGGTTAGTGGGAGGAGAAGAAGGGGACCATGACATCCAGGGCTTTCAGCTGCCCTTGAAAGCAGGAACAGGAGAGAGGGGCAATGTAGAGCTATAGGTAAATATACGTAGGTATGGTGGTTGGATAGAATAGATGCTTGTGCTGACGATTCTCATGTTGACCTTTTGACCATGTCAACCTTTTCTATGTGGAACATTTCTACCGTTTGTCTTTTTTATGTCGACCTTTTGACCCTGTCTTACTTTTACATGTCAGATAGTTGACCTATTGACTGTGTGTCATATTACTCGGGATCTTTTGCACTATTATACCATGCATAATTTAACTGTGATGCCATAAATAACAGAGGTTACAGGTATTAGAAAAAGTAAAAAGACTATTGGTGGGTATTTTCTGAAGCTGCAAAGTCTACTGGGAAAAAAAAACAACAACAACGTGTAATGTCTGAAGATGAAAATGCTCTCGGTCCAGGAGAGGGATAAACCTAAGCAGCAAAGGGGTTTAAGGTAATAATCTTCAATTTATTTCCTATTTAGATTCAATTATTTTAAAACCTTAAACACATGAACCCGTATTAAAACACTCATTCATAATACAAGAATATATTTAATAATACATTATATTCAAAACGATCACATGAAAGACAGGATTTGCAGCTGAAGTCCTCTATATTCTCAATGTCAGTCTTACTTGCAAAGGAAGGGACACGTATAAACAGATAAGTCCTTGTAAAGGACAACATTAATAACACTGTAATCCGCTTGGTGATACTGTTATGTGTAGGTGAAAGTTTCAAAGTTAATAAAGTTTAACAGAGTTCTGTTAACACTCTAAGCAAGATATAATATTACTGTTCACATGGGTTTACCTTGGGAAATATTCTTTAGCAAGCTTGCTTGTATGTTTCCTTTAATCAGTGAGGATTGTCCCTGCATCGATAGGAAGTCATTTTGCACCAATAGCGGTGATAATGGCAGCATTTAATAAATGTTATTTATTCCTAATGCATTTTGTTGTGAGAAAAGCTTTGTCAGAGGAATGCGTCTGATCTAAAATATCAGATACAGTACTGTATATGTAGTGTAATTGCATACAGCTATAGTTATTCATAAACTGAAAAGTTAGCATGTCAGCTAAGGAGAAAAAAAAGATTTATACTATATATGCAACATTGCAGTAGCACTCCCGAGATTTTTCTGGGTCTCCAGTGCGCAGACTGGCAAACCTGGAGAATTCTCGTCAGTGCCAGATTAAGCCTACAGGGGGCCCAGGGCACTTTAGACAGAGGGGCCCCCTTGCACTTGTCATAACTGGCCGAAAACTGCATGGGGGAATATTACACTATCAAAACACAGAGTAAAGGCAGTAGACTTAGTCAATGGGTAACTTCAGGGGATATATATATATATATATATATATATATATATATATATATATATACACACACACACAAATAAATAAATACATACATACATACCACATGAAAAGCCTGTGTTTGTCCTCTGCACCTTACTCTGTAGGAGACCTCACAGTCCCAGTGCTGCCTCTGATTAAAAATCCTCCCATGACTAGGTTGCTGCTGCTGTTATCCATGGGCCTGAGAAGAATGAAATGAGCTCCACCAATCAGAGCTCAGCACAAGCATCTCAGTCTCTGCCCTCTGGTGCAAAGTGTCACGGAACTTCGTCAACTCCCAGTAATGCACTGCACACTTGGCTCCCAATGCTCAGCACCATTAATCATTGTCACATTGGCAGATATGTGAAGCTGCAGCACTACCCCACTCCCATGCAAAAAAAACCTTGTGCCCCCATTATAATCCGGCCCTGATTCTCGGGAGTGCCACTGCCCGTGCTCCCTCCTGCCAGACAGTATCGCCAAGCTGAGCACTGAGATAGGCACTGCCCTCAGCTTCAGCCACTGCCCGGCTCCTGCTGCCTGGCCCTGCCTCCTTCCCCCGACTGTGTGACCTTGCTAACATCATGCCGCACACAGCTGGGTTGCCAGGGCAGGGCAGCAGCTGATGGAGTGCTCAGCAGCGCTGGCCGACCCTGGAAAACACAGTGTGTGTGGGTTTCGGGGAGGGAGGGGGGTTGGGAGCGAAGATTGTCAAAAAATGGCAGTGATTTCGACAATGCAGCTTGCATTTTCCACATTGCAAAATGGAAATAGATCTCTGACTACTGGAGTACTGTATTTATTGGAATGTACATTACTGTTATTAAATAAAACACCTTAGATGCAGTTTGCTGCAGTAACTTTCCTTTGCTCTGCCTCCACTTTCTTCTGCTCTCTCTCCAGAAGAAGACTTCAGACCACAGTGCCTGGCGAGGAGCATATCTACTGGCATTGGCTGCACAAATCAGACCAGTACTACTACTGTGTGGGTATTATGTGTTAGGGGCACTACTACTGAGGACATAATTTGTAAAGAGCACTAATACTGTGCGGGCATAATGTGTAATGGGTGCTACTTCTGTGTAGACATAATACGTAAGGGGCACTATTACTACTGTTTGAGCAGAATGCATAAGAACACTACTACTGTGAGCATAATGTGTAAATACACTTCTACTATGTGGCATAATATGTGAGGCTTACCAATACTGTGTGGCATAATAGACATTATACAGGTCTGGTCGGATGTGCACCCAGATGCACAGAGTACCAATGTTAGGTACATTGCACATGTGCAGGACCCATTCTGCAGATGCACAAATGAGTATCAGACTATTTGTGTGTCCCCATGGGTGCCACAAGACTCAAATGACACTGTACACTAGTTCATAGTTAGCCAAAAGATGTGTGGCAGGGACAGCTTAGTTCCACATGAGATTAATGTGGAACAGTAGGATTTCAGTCGGTATAGCAGCAGGACTGATTAGATCCAGTCCAGGTTTTTCCTAAGATTGATTGTAAAACATTGTTTGACTGATTAACAACTGTTCATGGCAGAGGGTTAATGTTTCCATTGCCAGTTAGTGGCTGGGCAATAGGCTTGTGGGGACTACATCAGGGACCTCTGGGTTGTTGTACCCACTTATAAAGCCTGTGTATTGCCTGCTCTAAATCCTGCTAAGCTGTGATCTGATCTGCCAAGTTATAATCACCCATATGCTGTCTACTTGCTGGAAATAAAGAAGACGGTTTATTTCTTATACAGTGTATGTGATCCTTTTCACAGATAATATTATCAGATGCTCCAAGCTCTGATATAAAAAAAATATTAAAAATGAATTCTGTACATTTCCGAGAAGTACAATTTAAACTCCTTGCAGTCTTTATTGTTTTCCATAAAATAATATTCTTAGTTTAATTATTACATTCATGTGATAAGAGTATTTCACAATATTAAGGACACATGGGTCATAAGAGTACTTATTCAATTAGGACAATAATATGGTTCCAAACACACTGCCAATGACTACTTTTGTTTTTAGTAACAGGATTAATTTATGCCACATACAGTATATACTGTAAACAACAACTGCTATAGAGATGCACTGAGTAAATAGTGTTGAACTGCTCAATAAACTTATCAAATTGGAAATGTTAATCAAAAACACATTTATTACAGTTACTATTCTCCAATGTATACTTGTATACAATGAGACGTGAATGATGTCAGGCGGTTTGACAGTGACACAAGTCGTTATATTGGTCTCGATATGCCAGCGCCGCGATCCGGATAAATTTCAGATGTTATTTATAGCATTTATACAGTTTCAAGTCTGGTCTTCCGTTTGTATAAGTTGTTGATAGAGTGATTAAAATGTGAGGATTGAGGTAAGCTGCTTATCAAAGTCAGCAAATGAAGAGGAGGGGGGGGGGGGTCACAAATCTTAGTTACACCCTTGGTCAGTTCTGTGGTTTCTTGTGGATTTGGGATGGATACTGACCACTAATTTATTTATTTATTAACAGTTTCTTATATAGCGCACATATTCCGCAGCACTTTACAGAGAATATTTGAACATCAGTCCCTGCCCCAGTGGAGCTTACAATCTATATTCCCTACCACATGTACACACACACACAGATATTCTAGGGTTAATTTTTGTTGGGAGCCAATTAGCCTACCAGTATATTTTTGGGATGTGGGAGGAAACCGGTGTACCCGGAGGAAACCCACGCAAGTACGGGAAGAATATACAAATTCCGCACAGTTAGAGCCATGTTGTGAAGCAGTAAAGCTAACCATTACACCATCCGTACTGGTAATGTTAGTTTATATGTTAGTAATAAGATAAGCCGTGTCTCCCCAGGGATCTGGACTATGGGTTGACATGCATGAGGTCAACAGTCAATAGATCGACTACTATTCCTTAGGGATGTGCATGGCCTCTTTTCGGGTTTTGGGTTCTGATTACCTTGAGGTTTTGGGTTCTAATGGGTTTTGCAAAACACCTCCTGAGTGTTTTGTGTTTGGATTTTTTTGGTTTTGGGTTCTGATTTTTTTGTTAAAAAAGCATAAAAAATGCTTTTTTTTTTTTTTGCTCCTACGCTATATTAACCTCAATAACATTAATTTCCACTTATTTCCAGTCTATTCTGAACACCTCACAATATTGTTTTTAGGGCAAAAGGTTGCACCGAGGTAGCTGGATAACTATGCTAAGCCACACAAATGTGCGGCACAAACACGTGGCTCATATAAGAGTTTAAAAAACTAGGCCCCAAAAAGACCCCTATCTGGCTTGATCGTGCACTGTTTACCATGAGCAGCCAAGGAGCAGTGGGCATTTCGTGCAGCACAGAGTTTGTCTGCAAGTGTGTAACTGTTTCGATCAGTTTAACATCCAACAAGACCCCTATCTGGCTTGATTGTGCACTGTTTACACAGTGCAGCCAAGGAGCAGTGGGCAATTGGTGCAGCAATCAATTACTCTCAAAAGTGGAATGCAATCAGTTGTATGCATTGAAAAGACAAGTCCCTCATACGAATGACTCTCAGCAGTGGGCACCAGACCAGACAAGTAGATGAGGCAGTACTAAGCACCACACTGTAGATACTGCAGTACTAGGCACAAGACCGGTAGATAAGGCAGTACCATCCAGTACTAGGCACCAGACGGTAGATACGGCAGTATTAGGCAGTGAGCCCCAGACCAGACGGTAGATACGGCAGTATTAGGCAGTGAGCCCCAAAACAGACGGTAGATACGGCAGTATTAGGCAGTGAGCACCAGACCAGACAGGTAGATACAGCAGTATTAGGCAGTGGGCCCCAGACCAGAGTGGACAGGTAGATACGGCAGTATTAGGCAGTGAGCCCCAGACCAGATGGTAGATACGCCAGTATTAGGCAGTGAGCCCCAAAACAGAAGGTAGATACGGCAGTATTAGGCAGTGGGCCCCAGACCAGACAGGTACATACGGTAGTATTAGGCAGTGAGCCCCAGACCAGATGGTAGATACGGCAGTATTAGGCAGTGAGCCCCAGACCAGACAGGTAGACACGGCAGTATTAGGCAGTGAGCCCCAGACCAGACGGTAGATACGGCAGTATTAGGCAGTGAGCCCCAGACCAGACAGGTAGATACGCCAGTATTAGGCAGTGAGCCCCAGACCAGACAGGTAGATACGCCAGTATTAGGCAGTGAGCCCCAGACCAGACGGTAGATATGGCAGTACTAGGCACCAGACAGGTAGATAAGACAGTACTAGGCACAAGACAGGTAGGTACGTCAGCAATACTAGTATTGTGCACCAGCAGAATTTATAATAATTCATTTTATTATTAGGTACTGCTTGGCAGTGGCACTCAGTGGCACACGTCAGTGCACAAGCAGCATAGAATTAGGTAGGTACACTTAGGCAGTAACACTGCCAGTGGCAACAGTGGACTGAGTAAATAATACTGGCAACCTCTATTCACAGTATTCAGTGCAGGCAGCACCAGTGGACTATATATAATTCAATTAATTATTAATAATATAGTAGCCTAGTAGGTAGAGAAAATAAACTACTAGGTAGGTAGGCAGGCAGGCAGGCAGGCAGTAGCACTGCCAGTGGTCACCACAAAAGGTAGTTATATTACACCCCACCAGTAGCTTTATGCAGTGCACCAGCAGAATTTATAATAATTAATTTTAGTATTAGGTACTGCTTGGCAGTGGCACTCAGTGGCACACGTCAGTGCACCAGCAGCATGGAATTATTTTTTACAGTCCCACACAGCACAAGTATTATTTTTTAATTAAATTAGATATAGCAGCCTAGTATGTACTAGGTAGGTACACTAGGTAGGCAGTAGCACTGCCAGTGGCAACAGTGGACTGAGTAACTAAATAATACTGGCAGATTCAGTGCAGGCAGCACCAGTGGACTATATATATAATATAATATAATTAATTAATTATTAATTAATATAATATATAATATTACAGCACAGCACCAGAGGTAGGCCCCAGCTCAGAGGAGACAGTAGTACTACAGGTACACAGTTAGACTGTCCTCCTTGCTAGGGAGAGCCCACCCTAAGCAGAGAGGAGAACAGAGTACACAGCAGCACTGAGGGAGACAGCCCCAGCGAATAAAATAATTACAGCACAGCACACCAGAGGTAGACCGCACAGAGGAGACAGTAGTACTACAAGTACACAGTTAGACTACACAGCAGCACTGAGAGACAGCCCCAGCGAATAAAAAATATTGTGTTCAAGGTCAAGCTCAAGTTTAAGCCCCAGCAGCAGCACCAACACACCCTCTCCCAACCCACTACTAGACTGGAGTGAAGATGGCGGGTGCAGTAGCCGCTATTTAAAGCCTCGCGAAATCCGGCGCCGGGAGATGACGTTCTGACCACGCGGACGGACCCGAGTCAGGCGGGAATCTCCAGACGCTGCTCGGAACCGGGCTCAGAATGATGACGTCCGTGGGGGCTCGGATCTCTGGAATCCAAGTCTGCACATCTCTACTATTCCTTGACATGCATTAGGTTGAAATTGACAATAGGATAAGCTAAGGGACAAACAAGTCCTAATAGTAATTTTCACATTAATAAACATCTGTTTTTCATGATTTAAAATTTTTCTTAACTTTTTCATATTTTACCATCTGGCAGCAGATAATGCATACGCAGTCTAATCCCAAAATCCGATTGAAATCCCAGACATTTTGTAGCCAAATCCCAGGATCCCGCTGATCCCGCTGATCCCGATCTCGGGATCGGCCACTCTAAAGGCCCCCATACACTAGGGCGACTTGTCCTAAGGACAAGTCAGCCCCGATTTACCCTGAACTTCCCCGGCAGCTCCCCGGGGGATCTTGATAACATTTGGTACTTGATGTGCCATATGTTACATGTGATAAATCGGTTGCGATTTATCACATGAAAAATCCGAGGAGCGGGGGGTAAGGGGGTGGGAGCTGCAGGATGGGAGTGGGGACCGGCCGGGGGAGTGACAGGAGCAGGCTGGGTGCGGGGTCCGGAACTTGCGGAAGGCAGGGTCAGGAGCGGGAACCGCAGATGCAGAGAGACCGGGTGCGCAGCGCGAGAATAGAAAGAAATCCCATTCAAAGGACTGGGCGGCCGCTGATTGGCTAAGAACTCAGCCAATCAGCGGCCGCCCAGTCTTTTGAATAGGATGGTTTCTATTCTCCCGCTCACCGTGGGGACCGCAGAGCAGCGGGAGAATTGAAACATCCTATTCAAAAGACTGGGTGGGCACTGTTTGGCTGAGTTCTCATCAGCGGCCGCCTAGTCCTTTAAATGGGATTTCTTTCTATTCTCGCGCCGCGCACCCGGTCTCTCTGCATCTGCGGTCCCCGCTCCTGACCCTGCCTGCTGCAGCGCCGCTACATCTGAAGAGGCTGAGGCTCTCCCAGTGCACAATACAGATTACAGCCTGCACCTACAGGTACCCAGGACCGGACCCCGCACCCAGCCTGCTCCTGTCACTCCCCCGGACGGCTGCACATGATTAATCTTATGTGCAGACCATCCGACATCCGGATCTGATCCGATGTACACGGGACCGCGCATCAGATCAGATCGGATGTCATACACTACGCAATTTGCCCAGTTTCACCCGATTTCACGGCCCAATCCTCCAGAATCGGGTGAAATCGGGGCCAAATCGCATAGTGTATGGGGGCCTTAACTGTGACTAAGATGTGTAATTCCATGCTAACAAAAGTTACATTTTGACTAAACACATAATCTGACATATATTTTTGGAGCATGTGTTTTGATTATTTTGTGCAAAGTAAATGTTGTTTGTGTGGTACATGATATGCTTTAATTTTGATGCAAAGCTTGTCATGAAACTGGTAATAAACTTTATACACACAGTGCTGCAATACAGGCTAAGAAATAAATAGTAAATGCACTTCTATACATCAGTCTTATTATCCTTAGATACTTCCTTTGGTAGGTGCTTCTTCTCAGTGGGGTAAGTCCTTCCCACTACTAGCCTGGAGGCAAAATTAATATTGGTGCCCCCCCCCCCCCGCCTCCCCCACCCACCCACACACACACACAGCACCTTATATGAATATATGTAGGCATGTGTGTATGCATGTATGTATGTTGTGTATTTTACAGTATGTTTAAAATAAAGAGAGTGTATGGAGTTAGTCAGCCACAAAAGCGATAGCGACAGCTTTCAATTAATGGATTTAAACTTGCAGGGGAGGAGAGGTGCCCCCTTGGGAGCAGGATCCCAGTGGCAGATGACTCGATTGCCTCCATTGCCACCCAGAGTTATAATAGCCTTTAGCATTAACTTAATAGACAAAGCAATTCACATGTATAATTATAACTTTAAAGTTCATGACACTATGGCTGAGATGTAATGATAGTCGATTTTTGTCCAATTTTGTGAAATGAGAGATTTTTTGCAAAAGTCTGACATTTTACAAAACGGAACATTGCAATATTCATTAAACATGCAAGGTTTCTGTCTCCGCTAAGAGTTGCCAGTTAAAAGTCGAATCCAGAGTTTTTGACAACGTTTTTACCTGCTGGGGTATGGTAAGAGGCTGATGTTTGTGTGTTACAAATGTGCTCTAATTGTGTACTTGTAAATGAATTTAAACATTGTTGACTGGAACTCAAACACAAAAAAAGCTCTAAATATGTCTGAGTTTATAGAGCCTTTTTGTGTCTCACATTAAAGTAGCAGTATAATTTTGCTTTACATAAAATAATATATTTGTAGAAACAACAAAACCTAGACATTAACAATAAATATATCTAAATCTACACATGTGGCCTGGAAGCCCGCTAAGGTATGGAGGGACCCTGTGGGAAGGTAAGGGGATGGGAGATGTGGGGGCTGTCTTGGTGGAAGGCCCAGCAGACTTCTGGAGAAGGCATATTCAAGGAGAGGACAGGGGAGGAAGTTGAGGATGGGAGGAAGGTGAGTATGAAAGGGCATGACCTTTTGATGTTTGCTGTCTGTATGGGCCATGTGGGTTTGGATCCAGTTGCTGGTGTCATACAAAAAGCACTGTCTGAAGGAAGTGGGGACTCTCAACAGCTGACTGCATACGGCAAGACTAGTTTGGGGTACTAATGTAAAACTCAATTAAGTATTTAGCTCAGATCTTTCTTTGCATGTCATTTCTTAGATGGTTCACGTGGCTTTCCCTTTATATTTCAATCAGGTAAATTACAAATGGATAAGATAAAGGTTAACAAAGTTTATTATATTGCAACAATTTAGTTTGACAATATGTAAATGTTACAATTCAGCAGTCGGTTTTGCACAACTTTGACAATACCAATAATATTGCACTGCTGTAGACAGGTATCTTGTCGTTTCAGTGTCATCACTCCAGCTACACATAAGTGGTTAATTTACCATGCAAAGCATTCAAATAAATTATTAAAATATCAATATTAGTATAACATTAAGGTTCAGGTCCTTTTCTCTAAATTGCGCAATTTAGCTCTTAACTGAAATAGCTATTACTGTATGTGCACATAAACAGATCTTCTCTCTGTATTCACAGTTATAATCCTGAGTTTAACTTTTAATGTTGCTTGAGCTGACAACTCTGCTTATAGTTCCTTTCTGCTGCTCTTTCCTGCTGCTGTATTATAGATCCTAGTTTAGTTAGCAATGTATGTCCTGAGGGGGGCCATAATGAAGCTGCAAAGTCTGCCTCTATATCCCAAGTCTGTTCTTAAACCCTGGGGAATAATTTTGAGTCCACCACTATTACCTTTCAAGGATTTCTGGGGCTTGACTCACTCACTCTTTTTGTGGAATAGAGGGGCTCTGCATCATTGCACACTACCAGCCTCCTTCAGCTAGGCCGGGCCTCTGACACAACCCATTTCTGAAACACCTCTATGGGATTCTTGACCAGCAGGATGGCGCAGCTTCCTGATGGGGAGGAACACCGGGCAACCATGCTGCTTCAAAGGGAGTCGTCTTTTGGTCCTTCTTGCCACATTAAGTGCCTCTGCAGGTCTCACAGTGCACACTCCTGCTCTGTGTCTCACTCCTCAGCAACTGCTCAAACTGTCAAATGCAGCTCTGCTTTTTAACCTCTCTCATCTTGGACTTGTGGGGTTCTCACTCTGCTTGTGAGCCCCCTTAAGATTGACTGTCACTTAGGAGATTGGTACTGTCCACAGCCTTGTGGCAATGAAGTTTATCCATCAAGACAGTTTGTGATTAACTCACCTCCCCTCCAGAAGTGGTTTCTTATATATTACTAAACTCTCCCTCTATGAGTGGAATGAATCCCTATATGTTCCCTCTGTGGGGGATCTTCATCAAATAAATTTTTTACATACTTATTATAATATTTATGCATTTCTGGGATGTCACACTAATAACAGCCACAGTCCATAGCGTACTGTATGGGAATGCCAGAGGAGTGGGTGGTAGCTGTGGGGGTGGTAAACCTACAGTATGTAGTTCCTGTAATTACTTGTTCCAGCTTAGTGACCAGGAGCTCATCTCCCCGAATCTAATTGCCAGCTCTTCTTCTCCATCTCTCTAAGATGGAGGCATGATGGCTTGGTCGTCTTGCTGGGATATCCTGGTAATGAGCTGGTGGCTGGGGAAGCTTTCTGACAGTTGTAGGGGGCTGTCTCCAGCTGGTTAGTTGCAGGCAATATTGGTGGGGAGGTGGAATCATGGCACCAGCAGTTTCTTCAGTGTGTACGGGATGGGGCCACATGGAGCAGAGAAAGGGGATGGGGGGTTAACTTCTGTATTTACCCTCTTAGGTACTGATGTCCCGGAGCATGAAATCTTGTCCCTCAGGTCTGTACTTCCTCTGTGACTTAGCCGGGAGGTAACCTGGCATCCTGCTGGGACCTGCCTGGATCTCTCCACCAACTTTCTGGAGCAGGTTAGTGGGAGGAGAAGAAGGGGACCATGACATCCAGGGGTTTCAGCTGCCCTTGAAAGCAGGAACAGGAGAGAGGGGCAATGTAGAGCTATAGGTAAATATACGTAGGTATGGTGGTTGGATAGAATAGATGCTTGGGCTGACCATTCTCATGTCGACCGTTTGACCATGTCAACCTTTTCTATGTGTAACATTTCTACCGTTTGTCTTTTTCATGTCGACCTTTTGACCCTGTCATACTTTTACATGTCAGATAGTTGACCTATTGACTGTGTGTCATATTACTCGGGATCTTTTGCACTATTATACCATGCATCATTTAACTGTGATGCCATAAATAACAGAGGTTACAGGTATTAGAAAAAGTAAAAAGACTATTGGTGGGTATTTTCTGAAGCTGCAAAGTCTACTGGGAAAAAAAAAAAAAAACAACGTGTAATGTCTGAAGATGAAAATGCTCTCGGTCCAGGAGAGAGATAAACCTAAGCAGCAAAGGGGTTTAAGGTAAGAATCTTCAATTTATTTCCTATTTAGATTAAATTATTTTAAAACCTTAAACACATGAACCCGTATTAAAACACTCATTCATAATACAAGAATATATTTAATAATACATTATATTCAAAACGATCACATGAAAGACAGGATTTGCAGCTGAAGTCCTCTATATTCTCAATGTCAGTCTTACTTGCAAAGGAAGGGACACGTATAAACAGATAAGTCCTTGTAAAGGACAACATTAATAACACTGTAATCCGCTTGGTGATACTGTTATGTGTAGGTGAAAGTTTCAAAGTTAATAAATAGTTTAACAGAGTTCTGTTAACACTCTAAGCAAGATATAATATTACTGTTCACATGGGTTCCCCTAGGGAAATATTCTTTAGCAAGCTTGCTTGTATGTTTCCTTTAATCAGTGAGGATTGTCCCTGCATCGATAGGAAGTCATTTTGCATCAATAGCGGTGATAATGGCAGCATTTAATAAATGTTATTTATTCCTAATGCATTTTGTTGTGAGAAAAGCTTTGTCAGAGGAATGCGTCTGATCTAAAATATCAGATACAGTACTGTATATGTAGTGTAATTGCATACAGCTATAGTTATTCATAAACTGAAAAGTTAGCATGTCAGCTAAGGAGAAAAAAAAGATTTATACTATATATGCAACATTGCAGTAGCACTCCCGAGATTTTTCTGGGTCTCCAGTGCGCAGACTGGCAAACCTGGAGAATTCTCGTCAGTGCCAGATTAAGCCTACAGGGGGCCCAGGGCACTTTAGACAGAGGGGCCCCCTTGCACTTGTCATAACTGGCCGAAAACTGCATGGGGGAATATTACACTATCAAAACACAGAGTAAAGGCAGTAGACTTAGTCAATGGGTAACTTCAGGGGATATATATATATATATATATATATATATACACACACACACAAATAAATAAATACATACATACATACCACATGAAAAGCCTGTGTTTGTCCTCTGCACCTTACTCTGTAGGAGACCTCACAGTCCCAGTGCTGCCTCTGATTAAAAATCCTCCCATGACTAGGTTGCTGCTGCTGTTATCCATGGGCCTGAGAAGAATGAAATGAGCTCCACCAATCAGAGCTCAGCACAAGCATCTCAGTCTCTGCCCTCTGGTGCAAAGTGTCACGGAACTTCGTCAACTCCCAGTAATGCACTGCACACTTGGCTCCCAATGCTCAGCACCATTAATCATTGTCACATTGGCAGATATGTGAAGCTGCAGCACTACCCCACTCCCATGCAAAAAAAACCTTGTGCCCCCATTATAATCCGGCCCTGATTCTCGGGAGTGCCACTGCCCGTGCTCCCTCCTGCCAGACAGTATCGCCAAGCTGAGCACTGAGATAGGCACTGCCCTCAGCTTCAGCCACTGCCCGGCTCCTGCTGCCTGGCCCTGCCTCCTTCCCCCGACTGTGTGACCTTGCTAACATCATGCCGCACACAGCTGGGTTGCCAGGGCAGGGCAGCAGCTGATGGAGTGCTCAGCAGCGCTGGCCGACCCTGGAAAACACAGTGTGTGTGGGTTTCGGGGAGGGAGGGGGGTTGGGAGCGAAGATTGTCAAAAAATGGCAGTGATTTCGACAATGCAGCTTGCATTTTCCACATTGCAAAATGGAAATAGATCTCTGACTACTGGAGTACTGTATTTATTGGAATGTACATTACTGTTATTAAATAAAACACCTTAGATGCAGTTTGCTGCAGTAACTTTCCTTTGCTCTGCCTCCACTTTCTTCTGCTCTCTCTCCAGAAGAAGACTTCAGACCACAGTGCCTGGCGAGGAGCTTATCTACTGGCATTGGCTGCACAAATCAGACCAGTACTACTACTGTGTGGGTATTATGTGTTAGGGGCACTACTACTGAGGACATAATTTGTAAAGAGCACTAATACTGTGCGGGCATAATGTGTAATGGGTGCTACTTCTGTGTAGACATAATACGTAAGGGGCACTATTACTACTGTTTGAGCAGAATGCATAAGAACACTACTACTGTGAGCATAATGTGTAAATACACTTCTACTATGTGGCATAATATGTGAGGCTTACCAATACTGTGTGGCATAATAGACATTATACAGGTCTGGTCGGATGTGCACCCAGATGCACAGAGTACCAATGTTAGGTACATTGCACATGTGCAGGACCCATTCTGCAGATGCACAAATGAGTATCAGACTATTTGTGTGTCCCCATGGGTGCCACAAGACTCAAATGACACTGTACACTAGTTCATAGTTAGCCAAAAGATGTGTGGCAGGGACAGCTTAATTCCACATGAGATTAATGTGGAACAGTAGGATTTCAGTCGGTATAGCAGCAGGACTGATTAGATCCAGTCCAGGTTTTTCCTAAGATTGATTGTAAAACATTGTTTGACTGATTAACAACTGTTCATGGCAGAGGGTTAATGTTTCCATTGCCAGTTAGTGGCTGGGCAATAGGCTTGTGGGGACTACATCAGGGACCTCTGGGTTGTTGTACCCACTTATAAAGCCTGTGTATTGCCTGCTCTAAATCCTGCTAAGCTGTGATCTGATCTGCCAAGTTATAATCACCCATATGCTGTCTACTTGCTGAAAATAAAGAAGACGGTTTATTTCTTATACAGTGTATGTGATCCTTTTCACAGATAATATTATCAGATGCTCCAAGCTCTGATATAAAAAAAATATTAAAAATGAATTCTGTACATTTCCGAGAAGTACAATTTAAACTCCTTGCAGTCTTTATTGTTTTCCATAAAATAATATTCTTAGTTTAATTATTACATTCATGTGATAAGAGTATTTCACAATATTAAGGACACATGGGTCATAAGAGTACTTATTCAATTAGGACAATAATATGGTTCCAAACACACTGCCAATGACTACTTTTGTTTTTAGTAACAGGATTAATTTATGCCACATACAGTATATACTGTAAACAACAACTGCTATAGAGATGCACTGAGTAAATAGTGTTGAACTGCTCAATAAACTTATCAAATTGGAAATGTTAATCAAAAACACATTTATTACAGTTACTATTCTCCAATGTATACTTGTATACAATGAGACGTGAATGATGTCAGGCGGTTTGACAGTGACACAAGTCGTTATATTGGTCTCGATATGCCAGCGCCGCGATCCGGATAAATTTCAGATGTTATTTATAGCATTTATACAGTTTCAAGTCTGGTCTTCCGTTTGTATAAGTTGTTGATAGAGTGATTAAAATGTGAGGATTGAGGTAAGCTGCTTATCAAAGTCAGCAAATGAAGAGGAGGGGGGGGGGGGGGGGTCACAAATCTTAGTTACACCCTTGGTCAGTTCTGTGGTTTCTTGTGGATTTGGGATGGATACTGACCACTAATTTATTTATTTATTAACAGTTTCTTATATAGCGCACATATTCCGCAGCACTTTACAGAGAATATTTGAACATCAGTCCCTGCCCCAGTGGAGCTTACAATCTATATTCCCTACCACATGTACACACACACACAGATATTCTAGGGTTAATTTTTGTTGGGAGCCAATTAGCCTACCAGTATATTTTTGGGATGTGGGAGGAAACCGGTGTACCCGGAGGAAACCCACGCAAGTACGGGAAGAATATACAAATTCCGCACAGTTAGAGCCATGTTGTGAAGCAGTAAAGCTAACCATTACACCATCCGTACTGGTAATGTTAGTTTATATGTTAGTAATAAGATAAGCCGTGTCTCCCCAGGGATCTGGACTATGGGTTGACATGCATGAGGTCAACAGTCAATAGATCGACTACTATTCCTTAGGGATGTGCATGGCCTCTTTTCGGGTTTTGGGTTCTGATTACCTTGAGGTTTTGGGTTCTAATGGGTTTTGCAAAACACCTCCTGAGTGTTTTGTGTTTGGATTTTTTTGGTTTTGGGTTCTGATTTTTTTGTTAAAAAAGCATAAAAAATGCTTTTTTTTTTTTTTGCTCCTACGCTATATTAACCTCAATAACATTAATTTCCACTTATTTCCAGTCTATTCTGAACACCTCACAATATTGTTTTTAGGGCAAAAGGTTGCACCGAGGTAGCTGGATAACTATGCTAAGCCACACAAATGTGCGGCACAAACACGTGGCTCATATAAGAGTTTAAAAAACTAGGCCCCAAAAAGACCCCTATCTGGCTTGATCGTGCACTGTTTACCATGAGCAGCCAAGGAGCAGTGGGCATTTCGTGCAGCACAGAGTTTGTCTGCAAGTGTGTAACTGTTTCGATCAGTTTAACATCCAACAAGACCCCTATCTGGCTTGATTGTGCACTGTTTACACAGTGCAGCCAAGGAGCAGTGGGCAATTGGTGCAGCAATCAATTACTCTCAAAAGTGGAATGCAATCAGTTGTATGCATTGAAAAGACAAGTCCCTCATACGAATGACTCTCAGCAGTGGGCACCAGACCAGACAAGTAGATGAGGCAGTACTAAGCACCACACTGTAGATACTGCAGTACTAGGCACAAGACCGGTAGATAAGGCAGTACCATCCAGTACTAGGCACCAGACGGTAGATACGGCAGTATTAGGCAGTGAGCCCCAGACCAGACGGTAGATACGGCAGTATTAGGCAGTGAGCCCCAAAACAGACGGTAGATACGGCAGTATTAGGCAGTGAGCACCAGACCAGACAGGTAGATACAGCAGTATTAGGCAGTGGGCCCCAGACCAGAGTGGACAGGTAGATACGGCAGTATTAGGCAGTGAGCCCCAGACCAGATGGTAGATACGCCAGTATTAGGCAGTGAGCCCCAAAACAGAAGGTAGATACGGCAGTATTAGGCAGTGGGCCCCAGACCAGACAGGTACATACGGTAGTATTAGGCAGTGAGCCCCAGACCAGATGGTAGATACGGCAGTATTAGGCAGTGAGCCCCAGACCAGACAGGTAGACACGGCAGTATTAGGCAGTGAGCCCCAGACCAGACGGTAGATACGGCAGTATTAGGCAGTGAGCCCCAGACCAGACAGGTAGATACGCCAGTATTAGGCAGTGAGCCCCAGACCAGACAGGTAGATACGCCAGTATTAGGCAGTGAGCCCCAGACCAGACGGTAGATATGGCAGTACTAGGCACCAGACAGGTAGATAAGA
Source organism: Crinia signifera (assembly GCF_055691185.1). Lineage (NCBI taxonomy): Eukaryota > Metazoa > Chordata > Amphibia > Anura > Myobatrachidae > Crinia > Crinia signifera. The sequence continues at coordinate 233,123,160 of NC_139221.1, read as the reverse complement.
CAGTACTAGGCACAAGACAGGTAGGTACGTCAGCAATACTAGTATTGTGCACCAGCAGAATTTATAATAATTCATTTTATTATTAGGTACTGCTTGGCAGTGGCACTCAGTGGCACACGTCAGTGCACAAGCAGCATAGAATTAGGTAGGTACACTTAGGCAGTAACACTGCCAGTGGCAACAGTGGACTGAGTAAATAATACTGGCAACCTCTATTCACAGTATTCAGTGCAGGCAGCACCAGTGGACTATATATAATTCAATTAATTATTAATAATATAGTAGCCTAGTAGGTAGAGAAAATAAACTACTAGGTAGGTAGGCAGGCAGGCAGGCAGGCAGTAGCACTGCCAGTGGTCACCACAAAAGGTAGTTATATTACACCCCACCAGTAGCTTTATGCAGTGCACCAGCAGAATTTATAATAATTAATTTTAGTATTAGGTACTGCTTGGCAGTGGCACTCAGTGGCACACGTCAGTGCACCAGCAGCATGGAATTATTTTTTACAGTCCCACACAGCACAAGTATTATTTTTTAATTAAATTAGATATAGCAGCCTAGTATGTACTAGGTAGGTACACTAGGTAGGCAGTAGCACTGCCAGTGGCAACAGTGGACTGAGTAACTAAATAATACTGGCAGATTCAGTGCAGGCAGCACCAGTGGACTATATATATAATATAATATAATTAATTAATTATTAATTAATATAATATATAATATTACAGCACAGCACCAGAGGTAGGCCCCAGCTCAGAGGAGACAGTAGTACTACAGGTACACAGTTAGACTGTCCTCCTTGCTAGGGAGAGCCCACCCTAAGCAGAGAGGAGAACAGAGTACACAGCAGCACTGAGGGAGACAGCCCCAGCGAATAAAATAATTACAGCACAGCACACCAGAGGTAGACCGCACAGAGGAGACAGTAGTACTACAAGTACACAGTTAGACTACACAGCAGCACTGAGAGACAGCCCCAGCGAATAAAAAATATTGTGTTCAAGGTCAAGCTCAAGTTTAAGCCCCAGCAGCAGCACCAACACACCCTCTCCCAACCCACTACTAGACTGGAGTGAAGATGGCGGGTGCAGTAGCCGCTATTTAAAGCCTCGCGAAATCCGGCGCCGGGAGATGACGTTCTGACCACGCGGACGGACCCGAGTCAGGCGGGAATCTCCAGACGCTGCTCGGAACCGGGCTCAGAATGATGACGTCCGTGGGGGCTCGGATCTCTGGAATCCAAGTCTGCACATCTCTACTATTCCTTGACATGCATTAGGTTGAAATTGACAATAGGATAAGCTAAGGGACAAACAAGTCCTAATAGTAATTTTCACATTAATAAACATCTGTTTTTCATGATTTAAAATTTTTCTTAACTTTTTCATATTTTACCATCTGGCAGCAGATAATGCATACGCAGTCTAATCCCAAAATCCGATTGAAATCCCAGACATTTTGTAGCCAAATCCCAGGATCCCGCTGATCCCGCTGATCCCGATCTCGGGATCGGCCACTCTAAAGGCCCCCATACACTAGGGCGACTTGTCCTAAGGACAAGTCAGCCCCGATTTACCCTGAACTTCCCCGGCAGCTCCCCGGGGGATCTTGATAACATTTGGTACTTGATGTGCCATATGTTACATGTGATAAATCGGTTGCGATTTATCACATGAAAAATCCGAGGAGCGGGGGGTAAGGGGGTGGGAGCTGCAGGATGGGAGTGGGGACCGGCCGGGGGAGTGACAGGAGCAGGCTGGGTGCGGGGTCCGGAACTTGCGGAAGGCAGGGTCAGGAGCGGGAACCGCAGATGCAGAGAGACCGGGTGCGCAGCGCGAGAATAGAAAGAAATCCCATTCAAAGGACTGGGCGGCCGCTGATTGGCTAAGAACTCAGCCAATCAGCGGCCGCCCAGTCTTTTGAATAGGATGGTTTCTATTCTCCCGCTCACCGTGGGGACCGCAGAGCAGCGGGAGAATTGAAACATCCTATTCAAAAGACTGGGTGGGCACTGTTTGGCTGAGTTCTCATCAGCGGCCGCCTAGTCCTTTAAATGGGATTTCTTTCTATTCTCGCGCCGCGCACCCGGTCTCTCTGCATCTGCGGTCCCCGCTCCTGACCCTGCCTGCTGCAGCGCCGCTACATCTGAAGAGGCTGAGGCTCTCCCAGTGCACAATACAGATTACAGCCTGCACCTACAGGTACCCAGGACCGGACCCCGCACCCAGCCTGCTCCTGTCACTCCCCCGGACGGCTGCACATGATTAATCTTATGTGCAGACCATCCGACATCCGGATCTGATCCGATGTACACGGGACCGCGCATCAGATCAGATCGGATGTCATACACTACGCAATTTGCCCAGTTTCACCCGATTTCACGGCCCAATCCTCCAGAATCGGGTGAAATCGGGGCCAAATCGCATAGTGTATGGGGGCCTTAACTGTGACTAAGATGTGTAATTCCATGCTAACAAAAGTTACATTTTGACTAAACACATAATCTGACATATATTTTTTGAGCATGTGTTTTGATTATTTTGTGCAAAGTAAATGTTGTTTGTGTGGTACATGATATGCTTTAATTTTGATGCAAAGCTTGTCATGAAACTGGTAATAAACTTTATACACAGTGCTGCAATACAGGCTAAGAAATAAATAGTAAATGCACTTCTATACATCAGTCTTATTATCCTTAGATACTTCCTTTGGTAGGTGCTTCTTCTCAGTGGGGTAAGTCCTTCCCACTACTAGCCTGGAGGCAAAATTAATATTGGTGCCCCCCCCCCCCCCGCCTCCCCCACCCACCCACACACACACACAGCACCTTATATGAATATATGTAGGCATGTGTGTATGCATGTATGTATGTTGTGTATTTTACAGTATGTTTAAAATAAAGAGAGTGTATGGAGTTAGTCAGCCACAAAAGCGATAGCGACAGCTTTCAATTAATGGATTTAAACTTGCAGGGGAGGAGAGGTGCCCCCTTGGGAGCAGGAGCCCAGTGGCAGATGACTCGATTGCCTCCATTGCCACCCAGAGTTATAATAGCCTTTAGCATTAACTTAATAGACAAAGCAATTCACATGTATAATTATAACTTTAAAGTTCATGACACTATGGCTGAGATGTAATGATAGTCGATTTTTGTCCAATTTTGTGAAATGTGAGATTTTTTGCAAAAGTCTGACATTTTACAAAACGGAACATTGCAATATTCATTAAACATGCAAGGTTTCTGTCTCCGCTAAGAGTTGCCAGTTAAAAGTCGAATCCAGAGTTTTTGACAACGTTTTTACCTGCTGGGGTATGGTAAGAGGCTGATGTTTGTGTGTTACAAATGTGCTCTAATTGTGTACTTGTAAATTAATTTAAACATTGTTGACTGGAACTCAAACACAAAAAAAGCTCTAAATATGTCTGAGTTTATAGAGCCTTTTTGTGTCTCACATTAAAGTAGCAGTATAATTTTGCTTTACATAAAATAATATATTTGTAGAAACAACAAAACCTAGACATTAACAATAAATATATCTAAATCTACACATGTGGCCTGCTAAGGTATGGAGGGACCCTGTGGGAAGGTAAGGGGATGGGAGATGTGGGGGCTGTCTTGGTGGAAGGCCCAGCAGACTTCTGGAGAAGGCATATTCAAGGAGAGGACAGGGGAGGAAGTTGAGGATGGGAGGAAGGTGAGTATGAAAGGGCATGACCTTTTGATGTTTGCTGTCTGTATGGGCCATGTGGGTTTGGATCCAGTTGCTGGTGTCATACAAAAAGCACTGTCTGAAGGAGGTGAGGGACTCTCAACAGCTGACTGCATACGGCAAGACTAGTTTGGGGTACTAATGTAAAACTCAATTAAGTATTTAGCTCAGATCTTTCTTTGCATGTCATTTCTTAGATGGTTCACGTGGCTTTCCCTTTATATTTCAATCAGGTAAATTACAAATGGATAAGATAAAGGTTAACAAAGTTTATTATATTGCAACAATTTAGTTTGACAATATGTAAATGTTACAATTCAGCAGTCGGTTTTGCACAACTTTGACAATACCAATAATATTGCACTGCTGTAGACAGGTATCTTGTCGTTTCAGTGTCATCACTCCAGCTACACATAAGTGGTTAATTTACCATGCAAAGCATTCAAATAAATTATTAAAATATCAATATTAGTATAACATTAAGGTTCAGGTCCTTTTCTCTAAATTGCGCAATTTAGCTCTTAACTGAAATAGCTATTACTGTATGTGCACATAAACAGATCTTCTCTCTGTATTCACAGTTATAATCCTGAGTTTAACTTTTAATGTTGCTTGAGCTGACAACTCTGCTTATAGTTCCTTTCTGCTGCTCTTTCCTGCTGCTGTATTATAGATCCTAGTTTAGTTAGCAATGTATGTCCTGAGGGGGGCCATAATGAAGCTGCAAAGTCTGCCTCTATATCCCAAGTCTGTTCTTAAACCCTGGGGAATAATTCTGAGTCCACCACTATTACCTTTCGAGTATTTCTGGGGCTTGACTCACTCACTCTTTTTGTGGAATAGAGGGGCTCTGCATCATTGCACACTACCAGCCTCCTTCAGCTAGGCCGGGCCTCTGACACAACCCATTTCTGAAACACCTCTATGGGATTCTTGACCAGCAGGATGGCGCAGCTTCCTGATGGGGAGGAACACCGGGCAACCATGCTGCTTCAAAGGGAGTCATCTTTTGGTCCTTCTTGCCACATTAAGTGCCTCTGCAGGTCTCACAGTGCACACTCCTGCTCTGTGTCTCACTCCTCAGCAACTGCTCAAACTGTCAAATGCAGCTCTGCTTTTTAACCTCTCTCATCTTGGACTTGTGGGGTTCTCACTCTGCTTGTGAGCCCCCTTAAGATTGACTGTCACTTAGGAGATTGGTACTGTCCACAGCCTTGTGGCAATGAAGTTTATCCATCAAGACAGTTTGTGATTAACTCACCTCCCCTCCAGAAGTGGTTTCTTATATATTACTAAACTCTCCCTCTATGAGTGGAATGAATCCCTATATGTTCCCTCTGTGGGGGATCTTCATCAAATACATTTTTTACATACTTATTATAATATTTATGCATTTCTGGGATGTCACACTAATAACAGCCACAGTCCATAGCGTACTGTATGGGAATGCCAGAGGAGTGGGTGGTAGCTGTGGGAGGTGGCAAAACTACAGTATGTAGTTCCTGTAATTACTTGTTCCAGCTTAGTGACCAGGAGCTCATCTCCCTGAATCTAATTGCCAGCTCTTCTTCTCCATCTCTAAGATGGAGGCAGGAGGGCTTGGTCATCTTGCTGGGATATCCTGGTAATGAGCTGGTGGCTGGGGAAGCTTTCTGACAGTTGCAGGGAGCTGTCTCCAGCTGGTTAGCTGCAGGCAATATTGGTGGGGAGGTGGAATCATGGCACCAGCAGTTTCTTCAGTGTGTACGGGATGGGGCCACATGGAGCAGAGAAAGGGGATGGGGGGTTAACTTCTGTATTTACCCTCTTAGGTACTGATGTCCCGGAGCATGAAATCTTGTCCCTCAGGTCTGTACTTCCTCTGTGACTTAGCCGGGAGGTAACCTGGCATCCTGCTGAAACCTGCCTGGATCTCTCCACCAACTTTCTGGAGCAGGTTAGTGGGAGGAGAAGAAGGGGACCATGACATCCATGGCTTTCAGCTGCCCTTGAAAGCAGGAACAGGAGAGAGGGGCAATGTAGAGCTATAGGTAAATATACGTAGGTATGGTGGTTGGATAGAATAGATGCTTGGGCTGACCATTCTCATGTCAACCTTTTCTATGTGTAACATTTCTACTGTTTGTCTTTTTTATGTCGACCCTGTCATACTTTTACATGTCAGATAGTTGACCTATTGACTGTGTGTCATATTACTCGGGATCTTTTGCACTATTATACCATGCATAATTTAACTGTGATGCCATAAATAACAGAGGTTACAGGTATTAGAAAAAGTAAAAAGACTATTGGTGGGTATTTTCTGAAGCTGCAAAGTCTACTGGAAAAAAAAAAAAAAAAAACAACGTGTAATGTCTGAAGATGAAAATGCTATCGGTCCAGGAGAGAGATAAACCTAAGCAGCAAAGGGGTTTAAGGTAATAATCTTCAATTTATTTCCTATTTAGATTCAATTATTTTAAAACCTTAAACACATGAACCCGTATTAAAACACTCATTCATAATACAAGAATATATTTAATAATACATTATATTCAAAACGATCACATGAAAGACAGGATTTGCAGCTGAAGTCCTCTATATTCTCAATGTCAGTCTTACTTGCAAAGGAAGGGACACGTATAAACAGATAAGTCCTTGTAAAGGACAACATTAATAACACTGTAATCCGCTTGGTGATACTGTTATGTGTAGGTGAAAGTTTTAAAGTTAATAAAGTTTAACAGAGTTCTGTTAACACTCTAAGCAAGATATAATATTACTGTTCACATGGGTTTACCTTGGGAAATATTCTTTAGCAAGCTTGCTTGTATGTTTCCTTTAATCAGTGAGGATTGTCCCTGCATCGATAGGAAGTCATTTTGCACCAATAGCGGTGATAATGGCAGCATTTAATAAATGTTATTTATTCCTAATACATTTTGTTGTGAGAAAAGCTTTTGTCAGAGGAATGCGTCTGATCTAAAATATCAGATACAGTACTGTATATGTAGTGTAATTGCATACAGCTATAGTTGTTCATAAACTGAAAAGTTAGCATGTCAGCTAAGGAGAAAAAAAAGATTTATACTATATATGCAACATTGCAGTAGCACTCCCGAGATTTTTCTGGGTCTCCAGTGCGCAGACTGGCAAACCTGGAGAATTCTCGTCAGTGCCAGATTAAGCCTACAGGGGGCCCAGGGCACTTTAGACAGAGGGGCCCCCTTGCACTTGTCATAACTGGACGCAAACTGCATGGGGGAATATTACACTATCAAAACACAGAGTAAAGGCAGTAGACTAAGTCAATGGGTAACTTCAGGGGATATATATATATATATATATATATATATACACACACACAAATAAATACATACATACATACATACATACCACATGAAAAGCCTGTGTTTGTCCTCTGCACCTTACTCTGTAGGAGACCTCACAGTCCCAGTGCTGCCTCTGATTAAAAATCCTCCCATGACTGCTGTTATCCATGGGCCTGAGAAGCATGTAATGAGCTCCACCAATCAGAGCTCAGCACAAGCATCTCAGTCTCTGCCCTCTGGTGCAAAGTGTCACGGAACTTAGTCAACTCCCAGTAATGCACTGCACACTTGGCTCCCAATGCTCAGCACCATTAATCATTGTCACATTGGCAGATATGTGAAGCTGCAGCACTACCCCACTCCCATGCACAAAACCGCTTGTGCCCCCATTATAATCCGGCCCTGATTCTCGGGAGTGCCACTGCCCGTGCTCCCTCCTGCCAGACAGTATCGCCAAGCTGAGCACTGAGATCGGCGCTGCCCTCAGCTTCAGCCACTGCCCGGCTCCTGCTACCTGGCCCTGCCTCCTTCCCCCGGCTGTGTGACCTTGCTAACATCATGCCGCACACAGCTGGGTTGCCAGGGCAGGGCAGCAGCTGATGGAGTGCTCAGCAGCGCTGGCCGACCCTGGAAAACACAGTGTGTGTGGGTTTCGGGGAGGGAGGGGGGTTGGGAGCGAAGATTGTCAAAAAATGGCAGTGATTTCGACAATGCAGCTGGCATTTTCCACATTGCAAAATGGAAATAGATCTCTGACTACTGGAGTACTGTATTTATTGGAATGTACATTACTGTTATTAAATAAAACACCTTAGATGCAGTTTGCTGCAGTAACTTTCCTTTGCTCTGCCTCCACTTTCTTCTGCTCTCTCTCCAGAAGAAGACTTCTGACTACAGTGCCTGGCGAGGAGCTTTTCTACTGGCATTGGCTGCACAAATCAGACCAGTACTACTACTGTGTGGGTATTATGTGTTAGGGGCACTACTACTGAGGACATAATTTGTAAAGAGCACTAATACTGTGCGGGCATAATGTGTAATGGGTGCTACTTCTGTGTACATTGCACATGTGCAGGACCCATTCTGCAGATGCAAAAATGAGTATCAGACTATTTGTGTGTCCCCATGGGTGCCACAAGCCTCAAATGACACTGTACACTAGTTCATAGTTAGTCAAAAGATGTGTGGCAGGGACAGCATAGTTCCACATGAGATTAATGTGGAACAGTAGGATTTCAGTCGGTATAGCAGCAGGACTGATTAAATCCAGTCCAGGTTTTTCCTAAGATCGATTGTGAATCATTGTTTGGCTGATTAACAACTGTTCATGGCAGAGGGTTAATGTTTCCATTGCCAGTTAGTGGCTGGGCAATAGGCTTGTGGGGACTACATCAGGGACCTCTGGGTTGTTGTACCCACTTGTAAAGCCTGTGTTCTGTATTTCCGAAAAGTACAACTTGCAGTCTTTATTGTTTTCCATAAAATAATATTCTTAGTTTAATTATTACATCCATGTGATAAGAGTATTTCACAATATTAAGGACACATGGGTCATAAGAGTACTTATTCAATTAGGACAATAATATGGTTCCAAGCACGCCGCCAAGGACTACTTTTGTTTTTAGTAACAGGATTAATTTATGCCACATACAGTATATACTGTAAACAACAACTGCTATAGAGAAGCACTGAGTAAATAGTGTTGAACTGCTGAATAAAATTATAAAATTGGAAATGTTAATCAAAAACACATTTATTGCAGTTACTATTCTCCAATTTAAACTTGTTTAAAATGAGACTTAAATGATGTCAGGTGGTTTGACAGTGACACAAGTCGTTATATTGGTCTCGATATGCCAGCGCCGCGATCCTGATAAATTTCAGATGTTATTTATTATAGCATGTATACAGTTTCAAGTCTGGTCTTGCATTTGTATAAGTTGTTGATAGAGTGATTAAAATGTGAGGATTGAGGTAAGCTGCTTATCAAAGACAGCAAAAAAAGAGGGTGGGTCACAAATCTTAGTTACACCCTTGGTCAGTTCTGTGGTTTCTTGTGGATTTGGGATGGATACTGACCACTAATTTATTTATTTATTTATTAACAGTTTCTTATATAGCGCACACATATTCCGCAGCACTTTACAGAGAATATTTGAACATTCACATTAGTCCCTGTCCCAGTGGAGCTTACAGCTCACAGCACAGCACTGAGGTCATGGGTTCTATTCCCACCATGGCGTTAGGGCCATGGTGGGAATAGAACCCATGACCTCAGTGCTGTGAGGCAGTAATGCTAACCATTACACCATCCGTACTGGTAATGTTAGTGTATTCTTATATACGGCAGCTAAATATGAATACAGCGGCATATGGCTGCCTACCCCATCGGGAGAATACGAGTCAGTAAAAATGGCAAATTAGTAAATCTGCTCTGGTGAATTTTCATAAAAAATTTTACTTAACATATTAATACTATAATAGTTTTAAAAAATCAGTTCCCATTATTATTTTATATATATATATATATATATTTATATATATATATATATATAAATATATATATATATATATCACAATAAAACAATTGAAAGATGCGCAAAACCAATTGAGAATGTCCGTGATTTCGTCTCAGAGAGACTACAAGTCCCAAAGATTAGGAAGGGAAATTTTTCCTTTTTCTCCCCTAGCACTAGAGTCCGTAATTGGGACCGGCTGCTTCTTAATGCCTGTAAGGGCTCCTGGATCCACAGGAGAAATTTGTGTCTAAAATAAAAGAAAGAAGCGCTCCATAGTGCAGATTATCCTGATAAAAGGTTTTTATTCTTTAAAAAGTTCCCAAGGTTCAGACAACAAAGGTCACGTACCACAATAGGCGGTATCAGTACCGCACATTAAAAGCATAGATCACAGTATCTCACTGTTAGTTGGAGCGGTTACACTCTCCTCTCCGTCTCCGTCTCACTCGTTTGAATGACGCTATATACCGCATGAGAAAGGCATGTTGCAGGGTCTGACAGAGCTGCACCAGTCCCTGCAACATGCCTTTCTCATGCGGTATATAGCGTCATTCAAACGAGTGAGACGGAGACGGAGAGGAGAGTGTAACCGCTCCAACTAACAGTGAGATACTGTGATCTATGCTTTTAATGTGCGGTACTGATACCGCCTATTGTGGTACGTGACCTTTGTTGTCTGAACCTTGGGAACTTTTTAAAGAATAAAAACCTTTTATCAGGATAATCTGCACTATGGAGCGCTTCTTTCTTTTATTTTAGACACATATATATATATATATATATATATATATATATATATATATATATAAAAATTAATATAGGACATTGATTAAAATACAAAATAAATTGACATGGTTCTTTTGTTTGTTTGTTTCCTTTCTGTAACTCTACCATAGTAGTCCGTATGCACGGATGTAACACTAATTAGACTGCTCAGGTGAGGCCAAGTAAAGTCCTGTAGGAAGACATGTATGCTTCTGAACTGTAAATTGTTTGTGCTTCAGGGACATGCTGTGCATGTACAGTACAGTAGTAGTCCTGTAAAACTAATTATTGTAACATATGGTAATTTGATTTTTACAAGAATTCTTGTCTTACAAATGTCTCTGTGGGAGGGGATTAAAAAAATGTAAATCCACTGAACCATTGCAAAAGGTTATTGTAGCTTGGTGCTGAAAAACGATGTCTTACTTAGTTTGTTCCTACTTTATGTGTTAGTGGAATTACAGCTGTACACAATACAAGCTGGTATAACTGTATTACAGGATTAAGATGGAAGCATTTTATAACGCTGTACAGTATATAGTGGGTGAGAGGGCTGCAGTCTGTTCCGCTGCTATTGAACATATACTTTGAAGTCAACCATTAAAAGAATCTAGCTACAGAATTCATAATCTTCATATAAAATCCCATGAACATTTTTAAGTATAGTGAATCAATGCTGAAATAATTACATTGAAAGTCAATATATACTGTGTGACTGAAATCATTTGCAATTTACTTGGAACCCCATTATATATAAATGAATGCAATTACACATAGCTGTACTAGGACTAAATGTACCTAAGACTTTAGTCTTACACCTCTAATATCCCCAATATGCAAATATACCACCACTGTATCAGGTCCCACTACACAGTGCCCATTGTTAGGAAAAGGGGCCCTATTCAGACCTGTTCGTTAGGCTGCTTTTTTCACAGCCTAGCGAGCAGGTTAAAGCCACCCTGGCGAACGGCCACCCCCCCCCCCCCCCCCAAACACACACACATGAATCCCTGTGTAGGCATGCGAACATACCCATGTGATTTCTGGGCGTCGACGTCATGCATCCGGTTTGAACATGCAGGGGAATGCCGGCATTCGCTGGGGCCTGCCCAACATTTCTATGGACAAGCCCAGGAAATGCTGGGGCTCCACCCCTGAAGGCCCCCTGCCAGTCAGTCACCTAGCACATGGAAAGCGAAGGGTAGTCTTTGCACGGTACCTATGCTAGGGAACCCTGTGCATGTGCAGAATGTACCGTGTGCATGCTCGGTGTACCGATTATCAGATGGGCTGCCAATTCGCAGCCCTATGAATTGGGCACAATGTGCTGACCTAATGTTAGCAATGTGGCAGAATGCCCTTGATGCCATATTGCTTATCGTTTCCATCTTCATTTACTTCCATCCGGCTTCCCTCACCATCAGTTGCTTATGTGCCTATTCTGGCATATACAGATGGAGCCTCTTTCTTCTTGGCCTTTAATAGGAGAAACTGAGAAAGACCAGTCACACTAATCCCCTGTTAATCCTCCTGCTGTATTGTTCTCTCTATTGTATTTCAGATGAGAATAATAGATGAAAGGAAGCATTGTCTGCGCCTAGGTGCAGAAACTTATTCAAAAAGAACCTGGCTCCATAGGCACCAAAGGGGGGGGGGGGGTGGTTCTCCGGGGTGGAGGGGGGGGTGGTTCTCCGGGGTGATGGGGGGGGGGTCTGTGGGAGCACTCATTAGAAAAATTTAAATCGGCGCCCCTGCCTGGCTCCAATCTGCAGCTCAGTAGGGGTACTGGCAAGAAAAAGGCTGTAGACAGTACAGTAAAGAAATGCAAATAAGCAGGGTCCCAATGTCGCGATCCCATACTGGAGAGAAATGAAGAGCAACAGAGGGAAATGGTAGAGAGAAACAGAAGGAATAAGTGGGATAGAGAGAGAGAGAGAAAGAGAGAGAGAGAGGGGGGAAAAGAGAGAACGGATCTGTGGAAATGGAAGAGAAAGGGAGGGAGAGAAAGGGGTTTATTTACTAATATAACAGTTCTGTTTCAGATGGGATGTTGCTATGGGCAGATTATATCTATTACCTTCTATAAGGTGCTAAATAAATAAGAAAAATATTCTGAAAAGAAAATTAAAATAAGAAAACAAACAAGGAAAAATGGAGGAAAGGATATACAAGAAAAAACAGGTGTCTATGGGCCTTATTCTAGTTCACTCTTAGAGGCAAATTCCTTCTCAAATGGACAAAACCATGTGCACTACAGGTGGGGTAGATGTAACATGTGCAGAGAGAGTTAGATTTGGGTGGGATTTTTCTTCAAAGTGAGATCTATATTGCAGTGTAAAAATAAAGCAGTCAGTATTTACCTTGCACAGAAACAAAATAACTCACCCAAATCTAATTCTATCTGCACCTGTTACATCTGCCACCCTGAAGTGCACATGGTTTTGTCCATTTGAGAAGGAATTTGTCTCTAAGAGTGAACTAGAATAAGGCCCTATGTGAGAATACAGATACAGTCATAGATAATCTCTGGCTCATTTATTATTTATTCTTTTCATTTATTTATTCATTTTACTACTATGCTACATATTGTAGTTTATATCATATAGATTTGTATATTGTGTGCAGTTTTATTTGCTTTCAGTTGATCCATGAGGAATTGTCCTAAGTCCCTATTGTTCCAAGCAGCTGGAAAGTACCCCCAATTTCATCATAATAATAGCTGACCAAGAACTGACCAAAAAGTTTTTTTTCTCTTTATCACAAAATTGACATATTGGGTGAATAGACAGCTAAACAAATTGCACCATATCGCAAATGTGACAGTTATGATTTTTGGATAAATTTCTCAAATGTAATAGGGTGCATTTTTTTATGCAAATTCTGGTGAATTTTAGTAACAAAAATGTAAATTTTTTTGTCTTGAAAATTAAGTGAAATGAAGTGCACGGAAGTGGGAAAATTTGTTTACAAAAAAATATGGCCTGGGGTGCCCGTCCTCGAGCATAAACAGCCCCAGGCTCATTGAGCTGGTCCTGGTTCTCCAAATGTGGGGACAAATTTGTAGGGATCCCCATATTTAAGAAACTAGCACTGGGCTCTTGGACCTGTCCTGGATTCCAAAGTATGGGGGACAATAAAATGGGGGTCCTCCATATTTTAGAACCTCCGCCGGGCTCCAACAGCCAGCGGTGTCATGCCACAGCTAGGGGACACTTTTTATACAAGGTGGAGCCATTCTCACTCTGGCTGGTCAGCCCTGGATGGGGTTCCTGGTTGAGTGGGGACCCCCCAATAAAGGGGTCCCACCCAGGCTTTAGAATTTCTGGGCTGAAGCCTGGGGTTGTCTGCGGCATCCATGAGTGTGGGCGCCGGGCTGATGAATTTGTGTTAAAAAAAAACAATATGCAAAAATGCTTTTGTTTCACAGTCAAACTGCAGGCCCCAGGTCCCAGCAGACCTCCCCCACATGCTGGGACTTGGCAAACCACAGGTTCCAGCATGCGGGGCATTAATGGGCACACTGGTTTTTGTAGTTCCCCTGTGAAAACAATGTAGAAAAATAGACACAAACACATAGTATAGTACTAGTTTAATATATACTCCCTCAACTGCACTTAACATTCTCACCCTTACCAGGTTCCAGCAACTGTCTGAATGCTGGGATTCCCTAACATCACAGGGAATCCTGCTGACCTCCATGCCGGAGACCCCGCCGCTCAGCCATGATTGGTTGTAGGTGTCTCCTTTGGAAACCAGGACAGGCTCATGAGCCCGGGCTGGTTATGCTCAGAGGGAGAATCCCACTCCATTTTTTTTTTACATTTAAGTTTAGAACACTTTTTTTTTTAAGATCTCACTGACCTGTGCATGGTTCTGTCAAAACTCACCAGCCGGGACCTGGGATTGTTGAGATTGTTGCAATTCTTGGAAACTTTAAGGGTGCACATTGAATTATATTTGCAATTTTGATGGTTTCTATGAGAAAACATCAGGATACGATTTTAAATGTGTGTTTTTTTAGACAGTTCAAAATGTGCAAATATTACTGCAATTCGCATGCTATTACATGTGCGATTTTCAGAAAACATACCATTTCAGCTGTTTTTTACCAAAAAATTGCACAGGCTAAAATATTGCAACCTATTACATTTTGCCCTTTGAGTCTGATGATGTATAAGGGCATATGGAGATATCTGCTTCTATACAAGGGTCTGATGCTAAAAAGGTGGCTACTCCAATAATCTAATGAATCGAATTAATTCTTCATGTTGAAAAATTCATGCTTACAATAGCAGGTTGAGTCTTAGGAGGCTGCTACAATGATGCTCCTAAATAGGAGTTGCCAAATTAACCTAGGCAAGAAACATCTAGATATTTAGCACACAGGGATAATTAACTGTGAGGTTGTTGGAAGAAAGATGTTAGCGTTCAAAAAACAAATATTGCTTAAGACAGCAGCTGGCTGGAAGAGGCCATTAAAAATCTCAATTTGAGTCCACAAAGCTTGAAGTCCATTCAAGTTAAAGAAGACTCTTTGACTGTGATCTAAGGAGGAGACATGGTTGCACAGCCCATTCCAACATCCCCCCTCCCCCAGCAATTCCTGGCTTCAGGTTGCAGGATGGGTGACCCATTTACTAGGCAAAAGACCAGATTTTTTTATTTATTTAGCACTTACTAAATGAAGACATTTAACTTGCCTCTGTGTATTTTTACAGTACATTTAAAGAAAAAAAGGCTATAGAGCTAATAACCAATCCATTAAAAAACATAAGTCATTTAAAATAGAGAATAATTGTCTTTTGCTACATGACGAAGTGTAATTAAGAAGTTAGGCCTCTCTTTTTTTCTCTCAGCTACCATTTCTATTGCTCCGTTATTATTATTATTAAAGCATCATGTAATTTATTTACTTACTTGCATTCTGTTTGATAAGAGGGAAATATAAGCTTTGAAAACAATGAGCCAATTACTGTATCAGCTGTGTTTTAGGGTCAACTTTGTCTAGTGTCCCCGAACACTAATTAGTGTGTCCCTTGCCAGGGACCCTCTTTATCATTCCAAGTGCCTGGGCTTCTTTAATCCTTTGTGCTATCCATATGGCAGTGCTAGCTGTGGAATATAATTGTAAGTACTTCCACCTGTCCTCAGTTTAGCAATACAGTATTATAAATAATAAATAACAAGTGCTTATAGTCTGCAATGATAAACCTACTGCTAAGCCAAGAACTTTCTGAAAAAGTACAAAAATACATTGTTTCATATCTCTTATATGTTTAAAATTGGATAAATACTAAAATAAGTTTGAAGACAAAGCTTTGAGACTACATTGTCTAGCTGAGCTCTGAGATCTAAATATGCATTTACAGTATAGTTGGTGTGAGTTGTACGAGATGGACCCATAGGAAGAACAAAGGAATATTAAGAGCAGATGTTTCATATTAACTATTCAATCTGGAATTTTGAGACTGCCAGGCCCCCTTTGGTGAGCACATAAAAGATACCAGGAATTCATTAAATATGTTTTATCAGATGAATGCTGAATATAATAAAAAAATTTTTTTTGCAAGAATACAACACATTGTAAAATTATTATTTTTATTTCAGACAAAGTTGGTTGATTACAGGTGTTTGCTTTTTTAATCGAAAAATCAAGGTTTTTTGCAGGTAGTATAAATATTTGCTGAATTTGGCTTCAAGCTGTAAATTTATTAGCTCTCATATTGTAATGAGTTACTGTATTGTGGCTGTGTCATGCCACTATGTAAAGTAAAGATATGTGGTTTGGTTTTTAATAATCCACCTGATTTTTGGGGACACAAGTTATTTTGATTCACAGTTTGTATTGGGAACTGAGTCCTGGTTTTGTATCTTACCATAGCGTCAGATCTTGGAATTTAAATCCAAATTTTGTGTATTAGATTGCATTTTGAAGATTTTTTAGGTGCCATTTCAATGCTAAAACTGACTGAAAATGACTGGAATTTAATGTTATTTATGTTAATTATGTTCAGAAACACTGTAGGAACAGAAATAGGTCCAAATTACATGATTTTAGCTGTTTTTTTTAAATATAAAAATGCAAAAAATAAAACATAAAACAATTCCAAACCAAAACACTTGATGGTGGTTTTGACAAAAATTAATAACAAAACACTGAGGGTTGTTTTGGCAAAACCCAAAACACGAGGATCCGCACAAATCTGTATAGATAGATTCAAACCATAATAAAATGCCTAAATTGTGTAATAGTTACAGTATGTATTAAAAAATTGTGTGCACATTCAATGAAAAGATGGCAAAATGAAATATATACATATATATATATATATATATACACACATATATATATATATATATATATATATATATATATATATATATAAAAGCACTTACCCCCTCTTACAGGAAAGGATTGGAACCAGCACACGGATATGAAGTGAAAGAAAAAACGTGGTTTATTGTACAAGCATTATTGCACAACAGACAGCTGTTCACCTGACAGCCGTTTCAACTGCATGGCAGCAGTTTTCATATATATATCTAAAGTATAGGCATATTAAAGTAAACCACCAAAAGTGAAAAAGGATGCCAAATTGTGTAGCAAAATATTTTTCCAACTCCCAAAGGCTGATAATGTAATCTGGTTTCAGATAAATACTTGTACATTTTCATCAAAACAGATACAGCCTCAGGACTCAAAACAGCAAGTTCAAGAAAATAACAGAATGCCTCAAATAGCATAACATATGCATACACTCATTATAATATATTTAAAAACTCACAATAACAATGGACCAGGGAGGTTATTCTGGTTGACTCACAAAGCTGTGAATTTCGCCGAATTTTAACTTTAAAGAGTAATCTAATATTTGCTTTCAGGCAAACTTATAGCACTGAACAAGGTATGAAGATGTGCTTAATTATAAGAAATTGTTGTTGATAATTTACTTATTTCTAGAAAATAGAGATGTGTGGTTAGGTTTCCATGAAAACCAAGTACACCCAAATATCCGCATTACGGGTAGATTCAAGTTCCGACTTGGATCGTCCAGCCAGGCTCAGATCGGACAAATAGACAGAAAATCATCTTCCAGACATCTGGGGTGAGATTTAATAGGATGAGAGATTCAGAAAGTGAGAAATTTGGTGAGAAATCTCCAGTTTTTTTAAAGCGACAATCCTTTACACTGGAAAACCACTTTGAATTTGAAGTGTGAATGATTGCCGCTTTAAAAAAAATGGGAGATTTCTCACCAAATCTCTCACTTTCTGAATCTCTCATCCTATTAAATCTCACCCCTGATCTTATGTGTTGTGTTCTCACACTCTGTGTAAAAAAATAAATAAATAAAACTGTTGTGTGTTAAAGCGCTGTGTAAAAAATAAAATAATAAAGCTCTTGGTTGTTGTTCAGGCACTGGGTGCCATTACTAATACCACTTTTACACCAGAATGCCGGGTAGGACCCGGGAAATTGAACACGGGAAATTGCCAAGGCATGCCCTGCCTCAGACCCCATTTACACTGCACTTCAATCCAGGTTATTCCTGTATAATGCCCTTTTACACTGAAAAGGGATCAGCCCTGTCTTTCCTTGCTGGTGTCATTAAAAATGGACCTTTTGGGCTGTTTGAAATGAGGTCTCAAGAAAGGGAAAAGGGAGGGGATGGGGTCTGCTCCCAGCATTGCAGCAAAGATGGCAAATAGTCAGGCTGAGGGTGATGCTGTGGGACACACTGTGTGACAGCCAGCCTGTGATGCTGCAGATGAGGCTGTAGACACACTGGGGAGATTGCCTCCAGCACAGACTGTTGCTGTAGTGTAGGGTTCAGGCTGCAAACAGCATGGTAATGCTGCTTCTGCTGCTGCTGTGCTGCTCCATGTGACCTGTGCGGGTCTCCGGCAGATGACATCATCTGCCAGAGCCGCAGAAGCACCAATCAGCTCTTCGCAGCCTTCTCCCCGCCAAATAACCAGGGTAATGACCAATTACACCACCCTGAGCCCCGGATAAGCCCCGTGTCCGACCCTGAACATTTGCCGGGTCAGATTCCAGGGAAACAGGAACCGTGTTATTTTTTTTCAGCCCATTTACACCACGCCCCGCCCCGGACTGGAGCGCCAATATCCGGGGTCCAACCTCTGGTGTAAAAGTGGTATTAGAGTGCACTGTGTTGTGTGATCTTGCACGGTGTAAAAAAATTTAATGAAACTTATGTGTTCAGGCACCATGGTAAAATATAACTTCATTATGGTGAAATTACTAAGAGCACTAAGAGACAATGTTTTGGGTGTTCAAGCACTATGTACAAAAACTAAAACTGATGTCATCTCATTGTATTGGTGTATCACCTTCAGCAGCAGCAGTGTCTATAACACAATGCCTGCTCATTCACATTACTTGCTTTTCTGAGAGGCATACCTGTGCCAATCTTTTGGAAAACCTCTTATACGTGATAGCAAAATGGCTTACCCTACTTAGACCCATCAGGATTTTCCATTTCAAATAACACAGGTAACATATTATGAGCATCATGATTGTGTGAATTGTAACAACAACATCAAGCCCACCAGGTAGAGCACCCCGCAACATCGGGAGCTCCCTGGTTTGGAGACATACATCTCTCCTAATACAAGTACCTTCGGCATTCCTACACAGGACGATATCTGGAGACATTATAGGAACGGACTAAGGACATCACTACGGCCGAACTGTGGGTGAATATCCCTGCTCTCTGCATTACTTGTGGTACCCCCAATCTTTTAAATTGATTTAATTTATCATATAGATTTTTTATGTATTATTCTTAATAAATGTTTTAATTACACCTGTTGCATGCTTTTTAGCGAGCGTGGTCTCAAACCCCCCTTTTTTCTCCAGTATAACATTCCTTGGGTCCGACTTCCCAAGTCCTGAGACCGCGGCTCCAGCAGAACAACTCTGCTCAGGCGCCCCTCAGGCCACTTATTGTGACCAACCTTTTCTCCATTCCACAACAAGCATTTGTAACTTAATCTGCCTGAATCTCCAAAATTTGTACTGTACACTATTACTAGTGAGAACACTGGGGCATTAGTATTATACCGGCAGATATGCCACTATAGCTCTTCTCGCTCCGCCTCCTTACCAAGGCAAAGCAGGAAGCGACAGCGAGATATATAAATATCTTAGGTGCCAGATTAGGGGAGTGAAAACTCCCTGCTCTGAAGATACCTGCTAGACTCCCACAGCATATTAGCCTAATGCTGAAGGGATGTGTCAAATCCTGGCCGGTTCCATTGGACATACATGAGATCTCACTAGCATCACAAGATCTTACATGCAGCATGGAGCAGGCAGCCACCACAGCTAGGGACAGTCCCCATGGTGATAAATGGACAACAACAACTGCATTAGTAGAAATTGATACTTGCAGTTGTTAGAATGGTCAGTGTCACTTACCATTCAGATTGCCAAGCGTATTGCCAATCTTGTGGAAGCAGTACTATTAATGACGGGGGTGCGTAGATCCTCAAGCATTTGCTACAAAGTACTGCTGTCTAATATGGGGGAGGGGTGCCCATACACATAACGTGCACTGATACCATTCCCCCCTACAGTTTTGATAAAGGAAACAGTGAATATTATGGCCATATATAGTTTTGGCCATGTGACCATTTCCATTAACACTTGCCTCCTCTATGCTCTCCTGTTCCTCAAATTGCATCTTCCGATCAAATATAATTTATTTCTTCTCCGCTGTCTCTCTTCTCTCCTTCACCTCCCCAGCATAAAACACACAGATGCCTCAAACAAACAAGCTAACTACACTACCAATCACACTCAACTCAGGCACAGTAACAATAACAAGACAGCAAAATATCAAGACAATGTTTCAGAAATCACCAGTTAACAAATCCCTACATGACTCATTTGCAACTCTTCTATATTATGTACAGTATGTTCTCTTTTATCTGGTCCCTAGTGAAGAAATGGTAATGTGCTTACAGACTTTATAAAAACAGAATTCTGTGTTTTTGTCAGCCTAATCTGCAAAGCAAAAAATGCATGTTTCAGCTGAAAACCATCATGCATTGGATGCAGTTTCAGCTTTCAGCTTCCAAACCAAGGTTTAGTAAATCCAGTTTAGTAAATTTAGTAAGATTTTACTTCTTAGTAAATCTTACCTCTTGTGTTTAACTACCCAACAGCACTTTTTGATGTATGATAGTCAGTTGCTTTAGGTGTTTTATTTTAATGTCAACCTGGCACGGTGTACAACACAGATACATTTAATTTTGACTCTTTATAGTTCTCACCTTTGCTGATAGCTCATTGATATTGATGATCTTTTTAAATGAAAGCATACATGTAATTTAGAACTTTTTGCCACTAAATGTATCTGATCACTGATTGCTGTTAAACTCTTTGATTTGTTGCATGCCTGTAGTTCTGAAATATGATTGGACACATGAGACAGTTTAATTTGAAACAATTAAAAAAATATACAAAACATAACTTTGGATTTTTTTGAAAAGGAATAAATAATATTGAGAAGCTAACGCAGAGTTCAGGACAACTACAGTAATTAAACACTCTAATGCCTTCCACAGTTTACTAAGCTCACCAGATTGTGTCCCATTAACCCAGACACAAATAGAGCAATCAATGTGTCATGGGACTAATGCTTGATCGTGCCACTTATCCAGTTAAATTGTGCTCTATTTACAATTAGTTTGTATTTATTACCAACTTTTGAAATACCTGTATAAATTTTATTTTAAAATGCTTAATTGAAAGCATTTATAAATTGTACATATATTAACATATACATTATTATAGAAGGGGTAAAGGAATGAACAAAAAAGTAAAATGAGATAGTTGGGGTAGGTATGAGGGAGCACAATTACTGAATATACAGCATCACTAATAGTGAAATATATCTGATGTCATTTAAACCATATTTCAAAATAGAAACTCACCACATCTCAACCTCTTTTGCCACTCTGTCCTATCTATTTTCTATCTGTATAACATTTTTAATGTTTTTAATAAAGCCTGTCCTTATAAGGTTATTTTATAAATGTCTTAAAATTAAATATATGTGTGAAATTAGAAAATAATAATACATTACTGTAAATATTTCTAATACTAGAAGAAAACATGTGAAATAGTCAGTCCATTAACCTGTAAAATAAATTGAAATATATTGGGAGTAAAATTAAGGGTACTTGTGTAGTTTCATGGCGCCACGGCCCCCGGATCGCATCAAATGCAAATCGCATGCAATGCAATTTAGCACATCTCCACTATCCGCGTCAGCCTGAAGCGTGGCGTGCGCACGCCTTACGTGTCCTTCCGACCTGTTCATACCCCCACTATCCATGTCAGCGTGGAGTTGATTTTCTAAAGTGTGGCAAGAGCAGCAAGCCACTGAGCCCGAAGCGTGGTGAGCGGACGTGGAAAACGAGCATTAATCGGCACGCGGAATACACGTCAAATAATCCGTGTCCTTTATCCACGCCCTCTTGCAGGGCTCGCTGCACTCGCAACACTTCCGGCTCGGTGGCTCACCATGCTTCGGGCTGTGACAGGGATAGTGGGGATGTGCTAAATCGCATCGCATGCAAATTGTATGCAAATCGCATGTGATTTGTATACGATGCGATCCGGGGGAAATGGTGCCGTGAAACTACACAAGTACCAAATTAAGTGAAAATTAAACTGAGATTACAGGAAATAGAAATGGCTATGTTAAATCCCTTGCATAATGCATTCATTTACACTTTGTAAGCACAAAATATGTACATGTCTGGGATTAACTGTACAATACTATCCTATCCACAATGACTTTAGGATTTCCAAATAAATCTGTTTTCATGTAATAAGGGGCACCCTGCTTTTTCCTGTTTTTGTGTCCTAAATGTCTCTGGAACTTTCCTCTTCATGTTTTTGTGTCCTAAATTTCTCTGGAACTTTCCTCTTCTAATCTTGAAATTATTTCTCAGTGTTACAACAATATATAAGGAAACTCTCAGTGCATATGTTTATGCCTGTGATATTGTTATCCAGTGGTGAAAATAGACTTCATTTCTTAGATGTACTATGTGCACAATAAGTGGGTGTGGCCACATATCATAAGGGGCATGGCACTCAAAATGGAAGTGTCAGTATAACAGCCCACCAATTTCTTGTCAATCTAGGCATGCTCTTCCCCATTCCCTCCAAATGCACTTTATGGTGGTTTCTATGCAGAAATGTATCCCCCATGGGCAGACAGTGTCTTCAGTCGGCTTTTACTATTAATTTAGGAGATCACATGGTCTGGAAGATACTTGTGTGTAGGAATATAGCCAATGTTATCATCATACAACAGAGGTTTAATTAGTACCACATGTGTCAACTCTTGCACCCTGTAACCCCTCCAATTTCCTGACCCCTGTTTTACTCCAGTCTTCTGCTGAGTCAATCCAGTGTCTTGTCTTTCCAGCCTCCTGCCCTCAGTGTCCTTCAGCCACACCATCCACCTGTGTACAAAAGGCTCTTCATTAGCAACAGGATAGGGAGTGTGATGTGGCATTAGCATTGTACTCCTGGCAGCCATGGCTGAATAGGAGGAGCTGCCCCACTAACAAGCACTGTGGATTAGCTAGGTGGCACGGTTAATAAATATTGTCAGATGCATGGGGGTGTGTTGTATGGTACACTGGCTGCCAAATTCTTAACGGCATGCTATACTGGCCAAGGTTGACATCCCTGCACTGCTGTTATTATTATTTTTATTAGAGATGTGCAGGTTCTGATTTACTCAGATTTACTCTGATTTCAAAGCAGGATCTTATTGGCTATCCCAAATCACATTACCGTTGTTTACAGTTGATAGCCAATAAGATCCTGCTTTGAAATCAGAGTAAATCAGAGCCTCCACATCTCTAATTTTTATTATTATTAATCAGCAAATATTTACTTGTGAATATTGTGAGCTGCTCATCTCAAAGTACTTGATACAGTATTTTAGACTGTGAGCAAAGAATAATGTGCTTTGAATTGCTAAATTATTAATTTCTCTCTAACAAAATGTGAAATGACAACACATAAGGGAGTTTGCAACAAAGGTTATGTTGACACACACTATACTAACAATATTCTGTGTGAGACAGTACTAATGGAGGTACACATTTCCATAGCATAATGACTTTTCTGTAATTACATGGAATGTAAACAAACCAATCTATTTATTACATGCAGTGTGCCATACTGATTGTACACTCATATATATTGGTGAAAAAAAAACTGTTTTCTGCAAGGCGATCTTGAACTAGAATAGCTATTGTAAGTTAATTCCCAAAATATAGGAGTCTAGTTACTAAGGCTTGGATGGAGGGACAATGGACAGAGATAAAGTATCAGCCAATCAGTTCCTAACTGCCATGTTACTGTACGTGCTGCATTTGATAAATAACAGGAGCTGTTGGCTGGTAATTTACCTTCATACACTTAAATAAGGAAATAGATCCCACTGTGCAATAAATAAATATTGATGGTAAAATTTGAACTTTTATATAATTTAAAAATACATTTCTAGATAACAGCGTCATTCTATATAATATGTACTATGAAATAAAATAATCTCCTTAACCCTTTGTGTGGCAACTTCTCTGTGAGAGATGTGCAAAATATCCACTAAAAATGCCAGCGTCCCTCACATGTATTAAATAAATTCAAATAGAAAATCTGTAAAAAAAGGATTATATTTCCTATATTTAAGTTAAACATTACAGGTCATTATGATGAATAAAAATGGCTTGGCAATTATCACACCTATTTTCACAAATTCACTTGGCGCTCAAAGGGTTAAGGAAGAAATTCCTAAATTCCTAAAAATATTATTAAAATATATTATTAACTTGAGGACTAGAAGAAACTAGAAATGTGCGCAGACCCCGGAGTTTGGATTTTATTGTAAATCATTGTTGTGTTTTGGGTATGGCTTTAATTCAATTTTTCTTCAAATATTGTAAAACCAGTTACAGCACCTTCATGTAACTGGGATGCTTGTGTGTAACATTGCAGTATGTACTACAGTCCACACTCTCTCCATACACTGTCCTGGGCTGTGCTTGGTCCCAGCTCCACATCTGTGACAGGAGCTGAGTGCTGCAGAAGAATATCACACTGCAGCCACTGTCTCCTGTCACTGCAGAAGAGCCAGAACTACAGTATGGTGAAAACACCCCACCAAAATGTAACTCTCTTTGCACATGTTACATCAGCCCCACCTGCAGTGTACATGGTCTTGCTCATTAAAGAAGTTTGCTTTTGCAAACCAACCAGAATCATCACCATACTGTATGCACCAGCTCTACACCCAAAACAAAAATACTATACTGCAGATGCATGATTACTTTGCATGTCTTGAATAGATAACCCAGGCCGCCAAGAGGGGGGGTCGGGGCAGGTCCCGGGTCCCAGACAGAAATAGGGCCCGAGACTGAGTGGCAGCATGTATCACATGCAGGGCTGACCTGACTGTTATGGCGGGTACGAGGCTGCTTAGAGCGCTACAAGGTGGAAGGTGCCACCGGGATTTAGCTGTCAGACGGCTGGGGAACCTGGCCGGGCAGGCAGAGAAGCAGGGACAGTGGATTATGGGAATTGTAGTTCATATTTTACTGCTGAGACGATGAGCAGCTAAATATAAACTACAAATCCCATGATGCAATTCAGCCCAACAGGCTAGGAGTGAGAGTGAGAACACTGAAGCGTAACAGGACGTCTCCCACATGCAACACTTGCCGGAATGTTTGTACTTTGCAGTTGTGATAAGGCTGTTCATGTTTAGGAGGGAGACAGCTTTCCAGGCCTCCCCCTCTTCTTCATCGGATGTGGGTTGTTAGGTCTACAACAACTAGGTTGACAAGCATTGGGTCAACACCACTAGGTCAGAAACTAAAAACAGAGTTCCGGGAATTCTCTAGCGCTCCTTAATCCCTCTGCTGCAGTGGTTCTCAAATGGTGTTTCAATCTCAATAACACCCAAAAAAGGTACAAATGTTAACAAGTGGAATGGGAACCGTTCTGCAGCGCTGGACAATATGAATAAATTTACTGGAAATCCCAAAGAGAAGCAGTCCACTCCGTAGTTTCAAGGTAAAAAAAAAGTACTGAATGCTTTATTAAATAAAAAGTCACATAAAAGGAAGAAAATTTCCTTTAAAAAATCACACAAAAAACAGTCTAAAAGTATATAAAAAAGGGATTCACTCTCTTCTTTGCATAGGAGAGAAAACAATTTAAAGGTAGCTCACCAGATTCTTGGAGACTCAAGTATCCCTGTATGCTCCAGACTGCACTATAGGTTCTTATGGTGGGTACACCTATCTGGGTGTATGGGGTGTTTCAGGGCTGGGAGGCCGTTCTGCCACTACGGTTACCTCTCTAGTCCTTATGGATTCCCCAGATCTCAGCTCCACCCGGACTCACGGTATTGCGCTTTGGGTTTTGGAAGCCGCACTGCCACTACGGTTATTCCTTCCTCCTTCTGCGCTCACCTGCAGATCTTTACTGTGCAGTGTATCTGGATGGGTACTTTCAGGACAAAGGAACCGTACTGCCACTTGGGTCCTAAGTCCTTACTCTTCCCCAAAAGGGATCCCCGGTGTCTGGTATAACACAGAATGGAGGGCCGCACTGCCACTGCGGTTTATTTCCCTTGCGTGGTTCCTCGTCCCGGGTCCTGTTTAAAGAGTGTCCAGCTTTGATGTAAATTGCCGGCACACTCCTCCGCCTCTGCTGCCTGCGCTTGCAGCGTTTCGCGGGCACACAGGTCCAAAAGTTCTTAGCTGGATACTGTGTGATAATACAGGGGACTCTGGTCTGTTTGGAGTCTGGTCTTTCTCCTTCTCTCCACGAGGGCTGGCGGATATTGCTCGTGGAGAGAAGGAGAAAGACCATAAGGACTAGAGAGGTAACCGTAGTGGCAGAACGGCCTCCCAGCCCTGAAACACCCCAAACACCCAGATAGGTGTACCCACCATAAGGACCTATAGTGCAGTCTGGAGCATACAGGGATACTTGCGTCTCCAAGAATCTGGTGAGCTACCTTTAAATTGTTTTCTCTCCTATGCAAAGAAGAGAGTGAATCCCTTTTTTTATATACTTTTAGACTGTTTTTTGTGTGATTTTTTAAGGAAATTTTCTTCCTTTTATGTGACTTTTTATTTAATAAAGCATTCAGTACTTTTTTTTTACCTTGAAACTACGGAGTGGACTGCTTCTCTTTGGGATTTCCAGCATATTTATTCATATTGTCCAGCACTGCAGAACGGTTCCCATTCCACTTGTTAACATTGACACCACTAGGTCGACATGGGTCTAGGTCGACATGGGTCAAGGTCAACATGGGCAAGGTGGACAGTCAAAAGGTCAACATGGGGTTTTTCACAGTTTTATAACCAGAATGTCAACACAGTCAACATGGACACAGTTTGAAGTGCACTGCATCCCCTCGCATCGCTTGCTTTGCTCGCGATGCTTCGGGCACGGTGCCTCGCTACACTCGGCACACTATTTTATTCTCCCACCACATCCCAAAAGACATTGAAAAACCCCATGTCGACCTTTTGACTGGCGACCTTGCCCATGTTGACCTAATGCTTGTGTCGACCTAATGTCCTGTCGACCTAGACACATGTCGACCTCTAGACCCATGTCGACCTTGTTGCCTGTCGACCTAGTGGTGTCAACCCAATGCTTGTCGACCTAGTTGCCAGATACCTAATGATCCCTCTTCATCCATGCACAAAGACGTGCTTCAACACAGACAGGGTAATGATTCATATCACTTGGCATCATACTGGCATTGCCGCCAACATGGGGGTGCTGTGGGTACAGCTGTCCTGGGCCCCCGGCCTCTGGAAGAAACTGGGCAGCTCATTTTGCCCACTGCAACCCCCACCCCCAAACTGCCTCCACTGTGCTGCCTGCTTCTTCAATACAGGATGCCGCAATCAGAGCATCTGCTGGTAGACGAGCTCTGATTTTGGGGAGATAAGGGGGGCCCAGAGGGGCCCAGACTGGAAATCAGTCCTGGGCCCCAAAATTCGTAGAGCCAGCCCTGTAGATAACAATAATGTATTTGACACATGAGTGTATGAAAATGTTTAAATCTTCACAAAGATGATAAAAGTGCTAAAAATACATGATGCTGAAATTTTAGGTATTTAGGTGATCCCACTAGTAAATATCAGAAATAACTGGAGAACACTTTAAGTAAAGCTGGGACTTGGCGGTGACTGAGATTTCTGAGAATTATGGTATCTACCAAACATCCATAAATACCATAACCATATCTCTTTTTACATGTTGACCACAGTCCACCCCATAAGAGGCCTGTTTTTTTCACCAGTGCACATCCAACTGCAATGTCCCCATTATGTTATTCCATATCGGCATTACAGCAACTCTTCCATCCAGTGATGCTGCCATGACTACATAGCATGTTATACCTCTTGTAGTGCCACATCTACAAAAAAATTTAAGGCCACTTTTATTTTCAAATTTGCCCCTGCATGTGCGCCACTGCAAAGTTAATTAGATTTAGTACACATTTTGGGTGCATATAACTTTATATGCATCCACTTAACTTGACATTTCACCGATACAGTCAAAATGTAAGGTACAATGACAAAGTGGGCAGTATTCAATGTCGGACACTATTTCTGACAGGGGAAATAGCTGCTGCCACCTATTCAATGTTGCCGTTGCTGACAGCATTGAAGGTGGATTTCGACAAAACAAATCTGACTTTAAAACTAGTCGGATCTGTTTTGCCGGAAATGGCCGTGAATTGCCAAATTCATGGCTGTTTCCACCAACATGCCCACTTTTCAGCACTCGACAGGCGGAAACATTGAATTCCGACAACGACCCAGGATTCCGGCTGTCAGGAAGTTCCAACAGTCGGAATCCTAAATTGAATACACCCCATCCTCTTGTTTAACCTGTACAGAATTTTGACTGTAGATCCAGTTTCTGCATTGTAAAGTCTTTTTCGACATTTAAAACCTGTCTATATATTTGAATATATGTATTTAAATGTTAATTGTGTTTACAGACACTACCTATGAATATTTACAATCTAAATATGGGTTTATGCTCAGTATTATCGTCTTAGATATGTTTTGTTATCCATATTCATGAAGAGATTTAAAAGGTTTGCACAGGGAAGGAAATGCTGAATATATAACTTGCTGCTATTCTGCATCTGGAAAGTACAATTATAGAATTTCATTATCACTACAATGTGCTATGGCATGGATAATTTAGATGTACAAACATAGCACCAAGTCTTTTACCTATTTATAAGTATTAAATATAATAAACTGTATGCTTTCTGTTGATAAACCAAGACCATAAATATGATTTTAATGTGTAATTAAATCTATTAGTGGTTCTGTGAGACTGTAAAATCTCCTCATTGAGCGAATCCTCAACCTTGAATTTTTTTTTATCTACAAAAGTTCCATTGTGACAGGATTTGCAGAAATTATAATTATTGCATTTTTTATGTGCTCAATAAATTCTAGCAGATGTGTGTGACTAGGACACAATAAAATGACAATATTAAAGTAATCTAATGTGACAGGTCACATCTCTGATTCACTTTAGTTTAGTATGGCTATTGAAATAGAATATGGATTAGAAACTACTTTTCAGACACAGATAGATATACTTTATAACTAATGTCAAAATAAATTTGACATATTTCGCTCAGGTCCGACTTTGCTCCCCGGTCCCAATGGTCGCGGTTTGCACATGTGCGAATATGGGCATGTGCAAACCCTTGGAGCAAATGCCTTTGGTGAGTTTCACACTCGCCAGAATGTTCACTCAATGGACGGGTGAGAAGTGGGCAGTAGGTGGTGGACACGGGAACGCCCAGAATTTTATGGCACAAAAACTGTGGGCACTTCCATGGAAGCACTGGGCGCACCGCGACTGAATGCAGTTGTGTCAATGCATCCTCGGGGTGGGCGGCTGACATCACATGAGGCTGGAGAAATCATTCGCCCATCAAATGATTTCTTCTCCTTGCGGCCGCACGAGAGCAGATTCACATTCCCTTGCATGCTTGTGTGAGGATTGCCGGGGGCGTGCATTTGGCGGGTGGCATTTACCTGCTCTCTAGGCAGTGAATATATGCAGCCTAGTGAGCAGGTCTGAATCAGGCACTTGGGTCTCCAATAAGGAGGAGATGAGGCATTTGGGACAGGATGGTGACATCAATGGTATTTAGGGAATTATTCTGGTTGATTTGCAAGACTGCGAAGTCGCAGCCTTGTGAGTCCACCAAACCCTGCTCGGTTAATGCTGGGCTGTTCGCCCCCCCTCACAGCATGTGTTCAAACACAGGGCCTGCGAATGGATGTTTAACATAAACATCCATTCGCAGTCTGTAGGTGAACACCCACATCATTCAATGGTCACCGACCATAGAATGATGTGGAACATGCATGCATATCTAAGTGACTCTTAGGTCACTTAGATTTGCATGCACCCTCAAGAGGAAGTGGGTGGGCAGCTGACATTGGGTGATGTCAGCTGCCTGGTACTGATGTCACAGCCTGATTACCATGGGAATGTCCAGCGTTTACATGGGAACGCCCAAAAGCACTGGGAGTTCCCATGGACACGACAATCCGCAGCCGCCCCACTCCACTCAGCCACAGCCTTGGGTGTGTGCACACGGTGAACAGTCTGTTTGCCAAGGCCACACGCATCCAGCATATGCACATGCGTAGAAATGACCATACGCATGCGCATGCGCGTACACCCCCCATTGGTGCGAATATTCTGGTCCATGTGAATACCCAGAATAACCCCCTTAGCTTTCACCTTGGCTATTCATTTGATAACTTTATTAACTCTAACTCAACTTTATTAACTGAAGGTAAAAATCTTGTGATGATTAGTGGAAAAAATAAGCAATAACCTGAGGGCCCATTTATCAAATGTTTTAAATTTTATTTCAGGGGTCAGGGGTGCAGCTGATAGGTGAAGTGAGTCAGGGTGCCCACTGGGCTGCCCACAGTTGTTACGGTTGATCCAATCCCAATTGCAGGGTTGCAGAGATGTCCTCAAGTGAATGCGACAATGGGGCCAGAATTGGCGATGACCCAATACTGTAATAGGGCTGGATATTGAAACAGCCACGGGTTTCCCACGTCGCTAGAGGTTTCACTCTCGGGATGATGTGTAGCAGGTGTCCTCAAGGTATATCTATTTTTATTTCATATTTATTATTATTTTTATTATTTTTTATTATTTTATTTTATTATATTTTTTTTCATTATCATAATTATATTTATACTTATTTCTATATTTATTTTCATTTTATTTTATTATATTTCATGATTATAAGTTGTG
Source organism: Crinia signifera (assembly GCF_055691185.1). NCBI lineage: Eukaryota > Metazoa > Chordata > Amphibia > Anura > Myobatrachidae > Crinia > Crinia signifera. Next base: position 233,092,442 of record NC_139221.1, on the reverse strand, counting down.
TCACCAATAGTTACTTATGTTTATGCACTATGGCTTCCGTGATTACCATGGCAACACCCAAATAAATTCATGCCATTCCTCTATTGGGCTAACTAAGTAAACTTTCTGGCCTCTGGGATGTAATGAATAGCATATGTGACATTTATGAAATAAAGCTCCTTAGGAGTATCTATATATGGAGAATATCTATGTGCCGCAATGAGACTATCCTTCCTATAAATCACTTACGTACAGGGAATCTCCAAAAGTCCCAATTAGATCACGAATCCATGTTTACATCGGACGCTCACTCTGACATTTGATCAGACTGAGGCCCGGCACACAAACCACATAACAACAATCCGACTGACACTGCCAGAATGAGGCGTGCAAAGCACTCCAGAGTTTTATAGTGTGTACACACGGTTCGATATGGCTTCCGATGTTGACGATATCGTCAACATCGGAAGCCATATCGCATACATATCGCATACTGATTGTATGCATTGTAAGGGCTTCCTAGCCCGATGCGCGCTCCCGTTTAAGGAGAGATCGGAGGGGAGATAGAGTGGGCAGCACACTCTATCTAGCACAAATCGCAAGCATATCGCATGCATCATATTGCGATATGCTTAAGATGCGATGTGCTATACGATTTCCAGGGCCCTGTCAGTCATCCTGTTGTTAAGTCAAAATCGCTTAGTCAAAATCTTAAGCAAATCTTAAGGCACATAGGAAATCGCATAGTAAATCAAATAGGAAATCGCATAGCAAATTGTATGGTAAAAAGTCAAAATCTTAAGCATATCTTAAGGCATATCTTAAGGAGTAGAGAAAAAAAAAAAAGGGAAAAGTAAAAATCGGACAAAACATCGAATCGTTAATTGGATCGCACAGAACATCGAACCGTGTGTACACACTCTAAGACTTCCGGATTCAGCATTACACTGACCATGTAACATCACGTGACCGGACAATCTAGACAAGTGATTGGATAGATTGCTGGTCACCATGGGAACAACCCAACAGGACTATGTTAATTCTGCTCTCTCTCAAACCGATTGGCCACCTTCCTTTTCTCCTGTCAGAATAATAGATGTTTAAACTGCATTTTAGAATACTCGTTTCTGTGACTATTAGTATGTATTGATTTTAAAATAATAATTGCTGTTATTTGCCTTCTGTTGATACAGATGGTGCCCCTGCCATCCTTGGCCGGGGCTCGCCAGACCCTCCCCGCTGGTGAGCGCCGGCGGCAGGGGCTTCACTGAACGTGCGTCTGACACGCAAGTGCGTCCCAGTCTCTCGGCGGGGATGCTGCTTGTCGTTGCCCGTCTCCGCTTCAGGGAGACGGGCAGGGTTAGGGGGCACTCGGGGCAGCGAGGGTGATGGTCAGCGACAGCGGAGGAGGCGGCAGGGACCTGAGGAATGCGAGTGTCTTGTTGCACGCGAGCCCCCTGGCGGCACTGGCGTAATGGCGGGGCTGGCATTAGAAAGCCCACCGCCACCCCATCTGTATCTATTTTTGATTTATATTGACCATTTGAAATAACAACACAGATTTATGCCTTAATCATTAGTGTATGGGTATATAAACCCCATGCTGAGCAGTACCTACTCCACCTTTGATAAAGCTGCATTCTTCTAAGCAGTGAAACGCGTTAGGGGTACTATCTGGACCGGACCAGCTTATTTCCATTGGACTTTTACCATCTGGACCTCTCAGCGCTTTTGGTCGCCACTCCCCTCATTGTAGTGGAAACCATTTCCCCTTCACCTCCGCAGTTGCTGGTCACCACCCCTGTTACCACGCCAGTTTTTACCAAACGCAGGAATCAAGGTTGTAGCTTGAAGAACCTGAAAGAAAACCTGGACTACATCGGATGAAGACTGAAGAGCTTCCATGGAGGACCTGGGTGAGTTGGATTTCCTTCCACAGGTCCACCATGGATTTCTTCGGACCCCGGACCGGACGCCGACATGGAAATCGACATGCTGAAGAATGGCGACATGGATCCGGAACCAGGACAAGGCACCGGATCAAGACTCTGGGACCTACCTACGGGATCAAGATAGGTAAGTATCAGTGTGTGTGTAATGTATGTATTAAACTTTTTTTTTTCATGTGTCAATGTGTAGTTATTGATCTATTTTTTTTTACTGTGGAACTACAAGACCCAGCGGGCCCTTTAATGCCCCGCAGGCTGGGACTTGTGGTTCTCCAAGTCCCAGCTTGCGGGGGAGGCTTGCTGGGACTCATAGTTCCACAGTTTAAAACAATAGTTTATTCATCAATTTTTTTACACCAGTATCAGCCCGGTGGCCACCGCACAGGGCCACCGGGGACAGCACCAGGCTTCAGCCTGGTTAGGTAAGTCCTGGAGGGGGGGGACCCCTTTATTGGGGGGGGGGTCCCCACTCCCCCAGGGCCCCTGGCCAGGCTGACTGGTCATAGGGTTAATGCTTTTGCCGGGGGGACTTGTATTATAAGTCTCCCCCCGGCTGTGGCATTACCCTGCTGGCTGGTTTGGCCTGGGGCTGGTTCTTAAAATACGGGGGACTCCTAGTCATTTTGTCCCCCGTATTTTGGGAACTAGCCCCGGACCTGGAGCCTGGGGCTGGTTGTTAAAAATCGGGGAACCCCTATTTGTTGGGTTCCCTGATTCTTAATTACCGGCCCCGGCTCTGTTAGCCTGGTGCTGGTTACAGCTGTGAGGGGGACCCCACGCTGTTTTTTTTTTTTATTTCTTTATTTTTCTATTTTTTTTTACACTGAAGCTTGCACGGATCTGACTGATCCGTGCAGGCTTAAAGCAAATACGACAGGACAATCAAGGTGTATTTTCCACTCGTATTTTCGTGCCTGTTTTACACCAATTAGCAGCCGTATTATCAATACGGCTGCATAGTAAATCAGGAACCACCATTCTTTTGAATGGTGATTCCTGTCGTATTCTATCGATGGTGTAGACATTCGTATTTGTAAATACAAATACGAATGTGCCATCTTTAAGAATACGAATTGCTGTATTTTTGGGATAGTAAATCCCGAAAATACAAATGTGTAAAAAATAGGTGTATTTCTGACTACGATATACACCTATTTTTTACGAATTCATATTAGTAAATTTCCCCCTATATGTTTTTAGTTTGTGGTTTATTCTAAAAAGTTTCTAATTTGCATCATTTTAGGCATGAGTTATAGCCATTCTAAAGTGTTACAAAACTTTTACTAAACTGCAGTCATCATTATGAATTCTGCTTGAGTTCATTTGAAAAAAGAAATAAGTACTGGAACACTAAAGCAATATTACAGGAATTTGTGTATAGTCTCTGACTCATTTTATTGAATGTAGTTTTGCAAGCATTATGTTTTAAATGCTGAAATATATAGTATAGTCACTTTATACCAAAGTAATTTTAACAACCCTGCCATGTTTCTAAATAGTTCTTTGTAAAGTGTAAAGTTTAATTTGCCAATTTAATACATTTTTAAAATAAGTATTGTATATTTACCAAATTATTACTATAATGAGTTGTAGTTGTAATTGTGTATATATATATATATATATATATATATATATATATATATATATATATATATATATGTAAAGAAGTTCAGAGTGTGCTATGAATGATTACACACAGTAAATATTAGACAAAATTTAATAAAAGAATGCCCCATGGTTAACATTATATGTACAGTAAAACATTAAATACAGCAAAGAATGAGTAATCTTTGAAAGCTTTGGTCTTTCCAATGATGTAACAGGCCCAAAGCGTTTCGTCAAAAAGATGACTTCATCAGGGGCTTTGGAAGCATTGCTTTTAAAACAGATCTGCAAGTCTTAAAAGGGAAAATCTCATATAGGCTGCAATAGTGTATTCCAAATATTGATTGTTTTGGAGTAAGTATGCCGCAAGTAATCAAACAAAAAATTGATTAAGGTAGGGCTGGACACTGCCCAAAAACACTCTGTCTTTGGGATCAGATGAATGGGGGTATTATCAGCAACGAAACTAGTAAACCATCAATATTAGAATGATAGCCCATATATATCTAGAGGCAAACGGATGTGTGCTCACAGGAATCCAAACACTGAAATACTGGTGCCCATACACAGTGCAAGGGTGCTGTGCGATGCGATTCACACTCCCGCTGGCATCCCATCGTACAGCACATAGAGGGTGACATTTAATGAGATGTGAAAATGTGATGTGTGCTATTTTTAGTAAAAAAAACGGGCAAAATCGCACTTTTTCCCGAATTCGCATATTTAATGAGATGTGAAAAGCAACAAAAAAACGCGTTTTTTGCACATTCTGAAAGTGCTATTTTTAGTACCTCCGGAACTCGCATACAGATAGTTTCCCATTGCCACACATGCAGACCAGTGCTATAGAAGCTGTTAGCAGCGCCGAAGAAAGCCGTCTCACTATGGACGAGGGAGGCCAGCACTGTGTGTTTGTGTGTGTGATAAAGTTATACTTTTGTGTGTGTGTGTGTCGTTTATTTTAACATAATTTTTGTTACTTCTGTATTATCACGGCGCCCCTGATTTCCATAGTAGGGCATTGTACAACCACAAAATCGCGATTGGACCCGATTTTAAGTTGTACAAGCACCCAAATGCCCCCAGACCTGATTTTTGATTGTACACCCACCCTGATGGGTAATGACTATGTTAAATGCCCCCCCCATTGTTAACGCTACCCCACTATCAACGCCAACCCGAAGTGTGGCGAGCTTCGGGCTCGGTGGCGAGCTGCGCTCGCCACACTATATAGAGACCACTCCACGCCGACGTGGATAGTGGGGGTACGAAAAGGTCGGAGGACGCGGACCGCCGCCCCTCGCGGGCTCACTCCGCTCACCCCCTCGCGGGCTCACTCCGCTCACCACGCTACAGGTTGGCATTGATTTAACATACTTATTACCCATCAGGGTGGGGATACAATTAAAAATGGGGTCTGTGGGGGGCATTTAACATGGAAATAACCCCAAATCGGGCATGATCGTTTCGCATCGCATGCCATTATAATGGCATGCAATGCGACACAATGTTCAAATTGTATACTCAGCCTGGGGAATGTCGGAAATTGGGTCCCATCGCATACCATCGCATACCTTAATTAGTGGTATGCGATGCGACGCGATTGGCGCCGTGATAATACACAAGTACCTTCTTTTTACAGGTGGACTACAAGTCCCAGTGGGCCCATTACTGTCCCGCATGCTGGGACTTGTGGTTCGCCAAGTCCCAGCAAGCGGGGGAGGCCTGCTGGCACTTGTAGTTCACCTGTATAGAGCAATGTTATGAATGACCTATCAGGCCAGCGTCCAAAACCCTGGGACGCAGGTGACAGCCCCGGGCTTCAGCCCTAGACGGGTGAAGCCTGGGGGGGAACCCCTTTATTGGGTGGTCCCCACTCCTCAAGGTATCCCGTCCGAGGCTGACCAGCCATGGTGTGCTCATGGTTTGGCCGGGGGGCCTTATGTAAAAAGTGTAACCCGGCTATGGCATAACACTGCGGGCTGTTGGAGAACAGTGCTGGTTTACAAATACGGGGGACCCCAGATTTTTGTCCCCAGTATTTTTGGAACCAGGTCCGACTCAATGAGCCCAGCACATTTTCATGCCTAAACATCGCACATTATCGCACTTAATCGCACTTTATTTCCCGGAATATGCAGCTCCTTAAATATGCGAATTTGCAGCAAAAAAATGTGATTTTAAAATAGTGCGATAGTGGGTGATTTTGAAAAGTTACTAAAACTCTCATCCTATTAAATGTCACCCTAAGTCTCTGCAGACCGTGCTTTTTGAACTAGGTCCTAATTGCATTGCATGTAAATCGCATGCGATTCAATCTAGTTTGAAATGCACGGGAATATTGCACTGTGTATGGGCACCTTTATTTAGGTGCTGTTAATTTCTTGAATAAATAATTCCCATTAATAAATCCAACAAAATATAAAATGTCATGCAAAATATGATACTGTATTTTGAGCGCTCTGTTGAATGTTAACCCTTTGAGTGCCAAGTGAATTTGACAGAATTGGTGTGAAAATTGCAAAGCAAACATTTGTATTCATCATAATGACCTGTAATGTTTACCTTATATAGGAAATACAATCTTCTTTAACACATTTTTTATTTGAATTTTTATAACAAAAAGTGAGTGAAGCTGGCATTTTTAGCAGATATTTTGCACATCTCTCAGAGATGTTGGCACTCAAAGGGTTAAGTAAAAAAAAAAGTCCTCAAATTCTGAAAAGTCAAGTCCCAGTTTGCAATTTATTTGTAAACTATTTACATATAGTGCCAGTGCTTTTGAAAATAAGAATACATGTGAGCCCAGAGGAATTAATTGTTATGCACACAATGTACCTGTAATTATGGCCAACATGGATTCAAATCTACACCAGGCCTTTATGTCTTGGAAGCAATTTATGAAGCATAATCACAGAGCATGGACACATTTCTCACACAGAGGTTGATTTTAACCTTAGTGTCCAAATGACTTCTCAATTGTTCATTTGTTGATCACAGTCGCTCCAATCAAAGGGAGCTGCTGTTAGTTTTCTTATGTTGAAACAATTTGTAATAATACTAAACATTAATGATGCTATATTTAATAGATCCAATGACCTGAAACTGATTACATCAGTATAAAATGACTTATTGTCACTACTTAACTATTTTATTGCCCTGACAGCTAAGTAAAAATGACGAGGCAAAAAATATCCACAGACATAAATATTACTTGCTTCTACACAGAATCTAATATCTGCTCTGCTCTACAAAGTGTGTCAGGGGATTTGGTGCATGCATGGAACTTTAAGCTCAGCTTGAGCACCCCGTTCTACTATTGGAACAAAAATATAAATATATACTAGAGATGTGCGGCGGCCACTTTTTCGGGTTTAGTTTTGGATCTGGATCTCCCTTCGTGTTTTGGATCTGGATTGGTTTTGGCAAAACCACCCTTGTGGGTTTTGGTTTTGGATCTGGATTTTTATGAAAAAATACTAAAAATGGCTAAAATAACAGAATTTGGGCCTGTTTTTGCCCCTAAAGTATTATTGACCTCAATAACATTAGTTTCCACTAATTTCTAGTCAATTTTGATAACTTCACAGCTTACAAAATTGTTTTCATTTACTGCAGTTGGGCCAAAAGGGTATACCGAGGTAGCTGGATGACTAAGCTAAGCGACAGAAGTGGGCTTCACATACATGTGGACCTTACACTTCCAACCTGGCACATCCTGGAAGCAGAGCGGCACTGCAGGGGCAGACAGGGTGGCAGTTTAATAAACTATCCCAAAAAAAGAGAAATGCTCCAAAGAGCAAAAAATACAAAGAGGTATCGGCCTTGTCATGACTGGTGGTAGCAGCTTCAGCACTTCTATCAGGTTGATGATCTCCCACTATTTCCTCCTCCATCATCCTCCAAAAATGTGTTTTTATTTTATTTATTACTTTTATTTATTTTTCTTACTTTATTTCGGACACAGCCTGTCACACTGGACACAGCCCCTTGGACACTGGACACTGCCCCTGGACACAGCCCCTGGACACTGCCCCTGGACACTGGACACAGCCCATCACCCTGGACACAGCCCCTGGACAATGAACACAGCCTCTGGACACAGCTCCTGTACACTGGACACAGCCGTCACACTGGACACAGCCCCTGGACACAGCCCCTGGACAATGAACACAGCCTCTGGACACAGCTCCTGTACACTGGACACAGCCGTCACACTGGACACAGCCCCTGGACACAGCCTCTGGACAATGGACACAGCCTCTGGACACCCCCCCTGGACACAGCTCCTGTACACTGGACACAGCCGTCACACTGAACACTGCCCCTGGACCTTGCCCCTGGACACTGGACACAGCCCGTCACCCTGGACACGGCCCCTGGACACAGCCCCTGGACACAGCCCCTGGACAATGGACACAGCCTCTGGACACCGCCCCGGGACACAGCTCCTGTACACTGGACACAGCCGTCACACTGGACACTGCCCCTGGGCACAGCCCCTAAACACTGGACACAGCTCCTGTACACAGCTCCTGTACACTGGACACAACCCCTGTACACTGGACACAACCCCTGTACACAGCCCCTGTACACTGGAAGCAACAGTCATACTATCCCAAGGCATTTTCTGAAGTACCATAACTCTGAGATAGATACGGTACATTTAAATTTACGTCCATTGAACATGTTGTGATGGGTCCAATAGGAGGAGACCATGAGAATTTACTATCATGTCGTGAGATGTTTTGGATTTATGAACTCAATACATTGAATCCAAAGGGACTCAGCAATAACTATGAAATAGATCCTTTCTTATAGTCTTTTATATGGTCTTTTTAATCTTATTTGGTTTTATTGTGATTCTCCTTTGTTATGTACTGCACCTTTTTACTGTGTATTATGAGATTTGTATATACTTTTTTACTGACACTTTAGCACTTTAATATTGTGGGTAAGGTGGGAGGGACCCACTAATCCTGTGCATTCCGGTGTTTTGTCCAATCCACTTCCTGGCGATATAAGCATTTAAATTTGGAGCAATAAATTCCTTATAGAAGTGCCAAAATTTCTGATTATATATATATATATATATATATATATATATATATATATATAAAATCATTTATTTATTTAATATTTTCTGAAACATTTTGCCTAGTCACACCGAAAATGTATACTCTAGTCTTTCATTTTCATAATTAAAGTTTTATTTTAATTTACTAACAGGAAGTTGACCCTGGTCATATTCCCAGGGCGTCAAACCCAGGTAGTCGCTTTCAAACCAAGCCAGGACTCTTATTGACCTTACAATTTCCAGGATCAGAGTAAACAGAACAAGCCCCTAGGACTTGCCTCCTGGTTGGTCAGATTTGTGGGATATTTTTCACCTTCCTGTAGAATAGGAATATATGGGAAATGGTGGACTGAAGCATGCATAGTGACACCCATGCACAGAATACTACCAAATGGTGCCAACACCTGACTGATGGATGGTGTAAGCTCTAGCAATGGCACACCAAATGCCCCAAAATAAATATAATATTTAGTCTGCAAATTCAGAATCCTCAGACAATAAGGGTTTGTTGACTCTTGTTGATTGCATTAATTTGGAACTAACATTATTGTAGATTTCTATAAAAGATAGTCTTCTATACATTTCATAATGTGATTTACAAGCTGAAAAGAAAATATCTTTCTTTTTTATGTTTTGTTCCCTAGAAATAGTACTTACAGGAATAGATCATGGATCAGTTCTTTGCCCCTCAATCAGGAAGACATACCATCAATGTCAGGATTTTACTAGTTAATAAATGAAAAGTTTACATTTCTGTTATATTAATCATTGACATGCGCCAGCACTGTAGCCAGGACACAACTCTGGGGGAGACAATGCCTTGCAATTACTGCTAAGTGTGATAACATTTAAAACGTGTCTAAAGAGCCATCTACACACAAAATTACCACTCACAGTAATAATATGAAATGTCAGCATTACAGCACAAAACAGAAAAAAAATTGTTTTATGCCAACACAGATTGTTTGTGTGTGAAGGGCACAGAAAAAGGGACCTGTGACATGCTGGGGCGTGCTTTAATCCATAAATAAAGAAAATGCATTTATTGTAGGTTACACTGTAGATCATATACACTGTAACGTGACACAATAAAAATAAGTAAAATGCTAGCAGTGTCATTATGTATAGTGCTGTATTTATATATTTATTAGAGATCACATTAATACATTTATTTGAAATTATTAATTAGTCAAGTTTTTGTAATTCATATTGATTTTCTTCCCAGTGCAGCCTGTGAATTACACCAAATACAAATACTGTTGCCTTCTGAGTTCAGTATGATTTACCGTCAGTCGGGATCCTAGATGTAAGGATCCCGACAGTGGGAACCAGGTCATCAGATTGCGGGCTTTCAAAAAAAACAAGAAGTTAAGCCCAATTTTCTAACAAAATCACTGGGATGTTATAAGTGCCCAAAGTGCATCACATGTGCACATATGCTGACAGGGCCCAAATATACGTTCCCGCAAGATGGCAGGACTTTTAACATCAAGCATGTTCTGGGTTGTCAATCCACACACGTGATATATGTCATCCAGTGCCTGTGTAAATTAATTTACTTGGGCAAGACAATTAGAACTGTGCGGGAAAGGATGGCGATGCACAGGTCCTCCATCAAGTCAGCCATAGAAGGAAAAAGCAATGAACAACCAGTGGCCAAGCACTTCTCCGAAAAAAACCACAGGATGTCTGACCTGAAGCATATGGTGATAGACTGTGTACCGGAATCTATCCGTAGAGGAGACCAAGGGGGGAAATTATTGAAACTGGAAACCAGGTGGATACATCGATAAAAAGCTATGAAACCATCTGGCCTCAATGAGAGACTGTTCATGGGTTCCTTTACGTGATCATGGACGAATCACCAACCACTACCTTCCACTTGTGATCAATGGACAATAAGTCATGACATCTGATACAATAGACACTAGCAGCACATAGAGCCACATAACGTTGACAGCTCACTTAATGCAGTCCAGTAGACAGGACACTAAGGTGTCACGATGTATCCTTCACTAGTCATGTACCTGGCCCTATTTAGGATCCTTTAATAATTGATGTAAATTAAGGTCCTTCTGCCAGTATTCCATCTAGATGTCTTTTTCAAAAAAAGACACCACCGTGGACACAAATATCACCAGGTTTGGGGTCAACGACACAGCACCTTCACCTTCCCCTTCATTACACGGAACTCTGAAGATTCCTTTAAATGTCACTACACGGAGTTACATGCATCACCGTTTTGCACACTTTTTAACTGGTTTATGTTTACACTTTAGTTTATTCACATCACACAATATTTATTAGCCTGTCGACCAACGGAAATTTCACTTATATGATCTACACAACACACCATTCAGAGTATAACCTATGTACTGTACACATTATGTTTTGCAGAGTCTGGGATCTGTTCCTACTGTAGTTCACATCCCCCAAATCGATGGCCAACCGAGTGACACACGCAGACACTGACTCCAGGCTCATAAGTCATGGCAACGTGAAACACTATGCGTTCCAGAAGCCGGGCGCACGCTGCGGCTCAGTGACCACTTCCGATTGCAGGAGGCTGTCAGCTTCCAGATACACCGCGTCCAGGTGATGGAGGTTTGTGGGGAGGACGGAACAGGTAAGATACACCTTATTTAAGCAAGAGCACACTATGCACATGTTAATTCACCTAAACCTTGAAAAAGGGGCGCTGTTGGACTCCGAAACGTCGGACACCCGCGTTGTAATAAATGCCTGATTTTTCACCAAGCCCTCCGAGTGCCGCTGTTTGCTTTCTTACTAGATTATCATTTTATTTTTCCTGAGGGCACCGAGGCAGCTGTATACAGGGGAGAGTGCCAGACCGCAAAACCCGATATATATATATATATATATATATATATATATATATATTAACTTTAATTATGGTTCTATAGGTCCAGCACAGCCACTTAAACAGCAGTAATTGGGAGGGTGCCCGTGATAGATTAATTACATATATATATTATGTAATTATATTATTATATTATATATATATATATTCAATGTTTTTTTGCGAGCTGTGACAGCGAGCAGTGCTGACTGGGGGTGCCAGACGGGGTCCCGACAGGCATTCACCCGACGTCTGGATCCCGACTGTCAAAACACTGACACCCGGGTTCCCGACGGCCACCTGCTATTTTCCCTCGTGGGGTGCCACGACTCCCATAGAGGGAGAATAGAATAGTTGGCTCGTGTAGCGAGCAACCGTGCCTGCAGCGTGGCGAGCGCAGCGAGCCCGCAATGGGCTTAGTTGCACTCACCATGCTGTATGGGTCCGGCCAGTCGGGATCCCGACGTTGGGATATTGACTGTCGGGATCCCGACTGTCGGACCACTATACCACACCCCTGACTGGGGGTCAGTATTCAACTGACACCCTGCACACGCCGTTTCTCCGTCACTGGGTTTTTGCAGCGAGGCTCGTTGCTAAATGCAACAGGTTCCCTGCTTTAGTCGTTAGCCTCGCTGTTTGCAGGAATCCTCTCAATCATCTGACAGCAAGGGTTCCCCTGAACATTGAATAGGGTGAGTGGCTGGCATGGAGGGTTAAACCCCCTCACCGGCCATATTGAATACGGCACAAAGTATTCATGATTATGTTTGTTTACAAAAGAGAAACACCATATTACTGATACTAGGTTTTAAGAAAGGAAAAAAAGATAAATGTGAATAAAACTATTTTTTTTTAAATTAGATATAGAAATTAAATCACGTTTTATCAAATAATAATTGAAATAACCACAGTGCTTTAAAGGACGCCCAGATTCTGTATATCCTTATCTATATCCAATGTAGAAAAGGTTAGAGTATATTTAATGATATTACACCAAAAGATTTAATAAATAATATTGGAAGAAATATCTATTAAGTGTATGTGCTTGTTTTTTAAATATCAAACTCTCTGCATAGATTTATTTTATTTACCAGAATCTCATAAATCAACATTTAGATTGTTTACTGTTTTCTTATTTTCAGACAGAAAATTAGTTACTATAAGCATTTCCAATCAAATTATTCTTTTCCTTTACAAATTAGCTCATATTGCTTTTCTCATTTTTTGTTTTAAAGTAGTTTTTTTTTGTTTAAGCTTTTTGCTATAAGAAACGTTTAGAAGTGTACAAATGGTATTTGATTTAAGATACTTAATAGCCTTGCCTGTAATCATCAGCTTCTTAGCAGGGAACCCAATCAAACTTGGTTTATATGCAATTCTATTTTACAAGTCTGTGTGCTGTCAGAATGTAACAAGAAATTGAGATCTCATTTAAAAGCCAGTAAGTTTATTCAGAAGTATGAAACACAAATTAACCTTTCGTATATTCTTATCCAAATAATTTTAATATGTACAAAACTTTTTGGGGAAACTTTGAACATTGCAGATATAAATAGTAAGTTGAATTATTATTATTACAAACCAAAAATCTTGTTAGGAATAATATTAAATAGGACCAACATAGTGCTATTGTGTGAAGCAAATATATACTACAGTATATATATATATATATATATATATATATATATATATATATATATATATATATATATATATATATATATATATATATATAGAAAGAGAGAGAGAGAGGAGAGAGAGAGAAAGATGTAGATGACGGCACTCCAGAGATTTGAGCAATAAGTATATAGTAGCAATAATAAATGCCAAAACACGACTTGTGTTTTGCCATTTATTATTGCTACTATATACTTATTGCTCAAATCTCTGGAGTGCCGTCATCTACATCTCTATATGCTTCTCCCCTTGGGGAAACTGTCAGGCACCCAGAGTAATTGCTCTGGGTGTAAGTGCCGGGACTACAAATCTCTCTCTCTCTCTCTCTCTCTATATATATATAGTGTAGCGGAATAATGGCGTCACTCCAGGGGTCTTGATAAGAATTTTTATATATATATATATATATATATATATATATGGTGCAGAACATACAATCACAATGCACAGGTATTCGTCAACGTTTCAATGTCCTGATGACATTTTCCTCAAGACTGTGTGCAAAGAAATAAAACAAACAACTGGGCAGACAGGTAACAGTGATAAATAAGCTTACCTGGCTGTGTCATCTGGCGGCCGAGTGCTCAACGTTCCGCCCCCAGCCGGGGGTACGTCCCGTGTGCTAGTCGCAACTTCCATCTCCCGTTGCTAGGGTGACACGTCAAGCTGACCTGTGGGTGCAAAAACAAATGTGATACCAACCAATAAAGTATACAAGTACTGTGCAATCTGTCATTGTGTTTATCTGTCCGAAGGTTCTGTCGGTCATTTGTTAAATAGGTGGTCCAAACAAACTACCATCATTTCTGTCCCAATTACCACCAGCATATTATTGTATTCATTCATACCTTAATTCATGCAGAGGATTCATTACCTTTGGATTGATTCTTTGCTCTTGATGAAGTCCTGAACGGATGAAACGCATTGGGCCGCAGAGTTATACTATTTGTGGCGTTCATAAAGGACATGAAATAATATTGATGAAATTCTATCTTCTGGAAAAACTTCTAATAAATGTAAATTTGTTTTTAAATGTATATTTGATTCATTGTATGTACATAGCCACTAAGTGGTGATTCTATTTTGCACCTCTATTTTTTTATATTTTCTTCTTCCATCTGTGCCTTTATTGACAGCGAGGTACTTACTATAGGGGTGCTGCTTTCTCAAAGCGCATTTTTAGGGCCACAATACCTTCTTCACATATATATATATATATATATATATATATATATATATACGTATACAGTATAGTAGCGCAGATCCTATATATAGTAGCACAGATCCTGGCACTTACCCAAATGATTACTTGCTCTGGTGCCCGTTTAAAGCCCAAGGGCAGGATACATATGTATCACGATCCGGGTTATTAAATGACTTTCTTACCTTGCAAGTGTCTGCACAGAGTGTGCCTGTGTCTCAAGCCAGGATGCAGCATATGTACTGTGTATGTATATGTTCTCCCAGCACTACTGAGCCTGCAGCTGTGCAGCATGTCTCTTCTCTCATGCTGAGTGATAGTCCTCAGTACCCGGCAATCTCCCAGTCCACCACCATTGCTGCTGGCCACAGACTTTCCCTCCATATCCTGACATGTTTTTCCCAGTCACATGTCATTGTGAGCCAATCCTGTGTTGTCTGGTTACCTGTCATAATTGCCCAGGATATCCCAACTTCTCAGTGGGTAAATGTATGCTGGGAAATCCAAGACACATTGCTAGTGCTTCAATTGTCTCCTGTTGGTGCAGTTGTGTCTCTCTGCTGCAGTGTGCTTCATTCCAGGTATTCCAGCTCCTGTGATCCTGTGTCCAGTTAAAGGGATACTCACCTCAGCAGTTCATTGCATAGCTCCAGTCGATGTTCCAGACATAGTTCACAGTCGATGTTCCAGCCATCGTTCCTGCATTCAATGTTCCAGCCATCGTTCCTGCATTTGATGTTCTAACCAAGTACAATACAATAAATAACAGGCATCTATACCCCCCAGAAAAACACACCCACCAATCAATTGTTGTAACTCACTCGCACCTGTCAGGCAACGCCACTGGTGATCTCTACAGTGGGAATTGGAGAATTTCCCTGCCTGGGGCGCCCCCTTAAATAGCACATTAATCACTTAATGCCATGCTAATTATTAACAGGTGTGTTATGGTACTATAGTGTCCCACGAGAGACATATCATTTAATAACCATATATGTTACTGCTGTATAATCTCACATACAACAACTGCCGCCGGGACTTCAGTATATCCGTCTTCCTAGGCCAGAAGCAGTGTGGCCGTGTTTCCCGGAAACCGGAACTGCAGCATCTTGCTTTCCATGTACTGGAAATACATGTTGTACCATGTCTAACTGGAGGTGGGGTTACTATCAATACAAGCCAGACACCTGGAACACAGATTCCCGAGTCCAAATTTGGCCAAATTTCAGGTGATATAGTACCCTCAAATGTTACCCTGCTCAATACTATAGTATGACACCCTATATTTATCCAAGTATCACAATAGCATCTAGAGTCATATTTTTTTTAGCTAAGTAAGAGAGCACAGACAGTATCTAGTCATTAAATATACATAAAACACCTAAGATCAACAAGCAAAAAATAAAATTATACAATGTGCAAATCATCAACACCATGACTCATCATTAATATCAAATAGAGAAACTACAATATGCACCAAAGAAGAATAAATCAACACCACATAAAGAATAAAATAAAAAAATGAAAACATTTTTTACTGTACAAATGTATTATACATAAAGACAATCAGACAAAGGAGCGTACTAAGCTCAGTGCCCAACGTCCACCACTCAGCGTAAATCAACTACAAAAAACTATTTAACAGATTATTCGGTACTTGTTTTGCTAGCACGGGCCCATTGCATACCATCACATACCTTAATTAGTGGTATGCGATGGGACCCGATTTTCGGGTCCTAAGAGCCGCACTGTACAATTTTAATATTGCATCGCATGCCATTACAATGCGATGTGATGTGATCAGGGGCGAATTTAAGGGTCAGGCCGCCCCTAGGCACAACGTTTTCTGGCTGCCCCTAAATATTTGTGGACAGGCCCGGGGGGGGGGGAGGAGTGGAGAGGGAGAGCATGAAAAGACAGGGGGCATAGGAAGCGAGAATCATGAGGGAAGAGAGGCATGGGGAGAGATTAGTGAAAGGCAGCATAATGAGACTGGGCAGAAGATCTTGCGCTCAGGTGCCCAGTGGAGCAGTTACCTGGATGTCTGTGCTAGTGGGCTGTGTTTTCTTTCCAGCCAGGAGCTCAGGGATGTGCAGTAGGTTTGGCGGGCTCCGCTCATCCCTGCAGGGCTGTGAGTGGTAAGTAGGCAGGAGGGACATAGGAGTGCTCATCAGCACCTTCCCACCTACACCATTGAGCATGTGAAGACACGCTGGCTGTCAGGTCTCCCTACCTTAAGGCTGAGGGGAGGGGGGCCGCAAACCGACCCTGTGTGCTCCGGCTTCTAGCTGCGGGGAGCTGGGGTCACAAACCCACCGTGACCATGCATGCTCCAGTTTCCAGCTGCAGGGAGCGGGGGTCGCAAACCCACCGTGACCCTGCACACTCCGGCTTCCAGTTGAGGGGAGCGGGGCTTGCAAACCCACCATGCGAGCTCCGGCTTCCGGCAGTGCATCCAACATGTGAAGACACGCTGGCTGTCAGGTTTCCCTACATTAAGGCGGAGGGGAGGGGGACTGCAACCCAACCCTGTGTGCTCTGGATTCCAGCTGCGGGGAGCGGGGGTCACAAACCCATCGTGACCCTGCGTGCTCCAGTTTCCAGCTGTGGGGAGCGGGGTTCGCAAACCCACCTTGACCCTGCACGCTCCGGCTTCCAGTTGAGGGGAGTGGGGCTCGAAACCCACCATGCGAGCTCCAGCTTCCGGCAGTGCTCCAGCTCCCCACTCAGTGGCATCTCCCTGCTGAGTTCCGTCTCCCCTCGCTGAGCTCCGGTTCCCTGCTCAGCTGCAGTTCCCATCGCCTCCAGCTAGCTGCGAGAGGAGAGTCATACTGTCAATTCTGCCTGCCTGGCTGGTGGCAGCTGTCTGGTCACAGCCTGCCGCCCATGATAGGTGCCGCCCCTAGGCCCGTGCCTCACGGGCCTAGTGACAAATCTGGCCCTGGGTGCGATTTATAAATGTACAGGCACCGAGCCCGAAGCGTGGCTAGCCCCGGAATACATGTGAAGTTATCCGCCTCCCCTTGCGGGGCTCGCTGTGCCAGCCACGCTTCGGGCTCGGTGGCTCGCTGCGGAAGTATAGACCAGCCATTTTACCCCCACTATCCACATCATACCCCCACTATACACGTCGCTGTGGAGTTGATTTTATAAAGTGTGGGGAGCGCAGTGAGTTGCTGCGTTTGACAAGCTTCGGGCTCGGAGGCTCGCTCCGCTCGCCACACTTTATAAAAACAACTCCACGGCTACGTGGATACTGGCGGTATGATGTGGAGAGTGGGGATATTAAGCATTGTATATTTTTAGGGATCCAGAGCCACTTACGTAGTTTACATAGCCAGCATAGTGCTGTATTGGTATTCTGAATACACCACTACTGTATGCAAAATACGTAATGGGCGCCCTGATAATACACAAGTACCCATCACTTAATACTGGCTGGTGAGTATCCCCTCTTACGAAATCTATCACTTATCTTCGATGTCTTTGTATTGGCCCCTTCATCAGAAGATTTGGTACTTGTTTCCTTAAGTTTAATGGACCCGATTTTTTTCAATCACCAGCTAATTTGCCGGCGAAAGACAAAATCGGGGTGATTGTGTCCATCGCGGCCCCTAATAAGGGGCAACGATGCGACCGACGCGATCAACGCGATTTTCCCTTAGGGGACAATGTAAAATTATTTTTAAAGTGAAAATCGGGTTAATCGCGTCGGTCGCGGTGCCATAATAGTGGCCCGCGATGCGATCAACGCGATCAACCCGATTTTACATAGGTGACAATGTGAAATGGGCCAAAATGGCCCATTTCACATTGAATGTGGTTAAAAAGTATGTTTAATGCCCCCCCCCCATTGTTAACGCCACCCCACTATTGACGCCAACCCGAAGCGTGGCAAGCGCAGCGAGACCGCGAGGGGCGGCGGTACGCGTCCTCCGACCTTTTCATACCCCTACTATCCACGTCGGCTTGGAGTTGATTTTATATAGTGTGGCGAGCGCAGCGAGTCACCGAGCCCGAAGCGTGGTGAGCGTACCGCCGGGGTGGCGTTAACAATGGTGGGGGGGGGGGCATTTGAAACATGAGGGGGGGTTTGGTATTAAAATGGGGGTTTTGGGGCTTTTTACATTGAAATCAATGTAAAATCGGGTCTCAGGGACCATTTTACATTGATTCCAATGTAAAAATCGGGTCGATCGGGTCGATCGCTTCGATCGCATCGCATGCGTTTGGTTGGCATGCGATGCGATCGACCCGATTTTTCAGACCCGACGGATTCAATCAAAATCGGTGGCGCTGTGCTAGGAAACAAGTACCGAAGATTTTGTCCTTAGGACTCGTAAGGCATGGTAGCAATCGCAGCTTTAGAGAGCAGCACAGTCCACAATTCAAATAGGGAAACCACACCAACCCCCAGTTAGTACCAGAAGAAGTGTTTTATAGTATTTTGCGTGGCAGTTGGAGTAGCTTCCTGATTTAAATTTTGGACTCCTCTGGGGCCTCACTGCATGGCAGCATTTCTCTTGGATCTGGATCCCGTCCCCATGCTCCTTCCCCTTTAACCCTCAAAACTCCATTGCAGTAAGAGGCTTACATCTTTGAACCATTCCCAGTTGGGACAGATTTTCTGGCTATAAGGATAGTGAGACAATTCTCTACAATCTTAACTTCCCAACCAAAATTGGAACAGTGTTCTGATACCTATTATATTGTTGAAATATTCAGAAACCAGTTTTAAATGTAAGCTTCCTTTCTTCTCTTTTTTGGTGTCACTGTATCTTATGCGGATGAATGTGCTGTGAATACAAATCTAAAAATAAACATATATTTTTATTGTGGCAGCAGTAACAGCGGCAGAGTATACTATGAATTTCAGGACAGAGGGGTGAAGACAGCAGTAAATAAAGGATTCCTATATAGAGGTTTGTAAATGTTTGATTGGTACTTGTTTCCTAGCACGGCCACAATCGCGGGCATCGGGTGTCATTTTTAGTGGTATACGACGCGTCGGTCGCGTCGTATGCGGATAAAAAAGGCTTAAATGGTCCAGACGCGATGCCCCCGATTTCCCCATAGGGAACAATGTTAAATGCCTCAATTTACTCGCGATGCCCCCGATTTCCCATAGGAATCAATGTTAAATGGCTCAATTGACCCAAATCATCATAGGGAACAATGGTAAATGGGCCAGAAAACCCCAAAAACACCCCTGAACAGTGAAATGTCCCCCCAAAAGTAGTTTACGCCACCCCATGATCAACGCCAACCCAAAGCGTGGCGAGCGCAGCGAGCCCGCGAGGGGCGGCGGTACGCGTCCTCCGACCTTTTCATACCCCCACTATCCACGTCGGCGTGGAGTTGAGAATAGATTAGTGTGGCGAGTGCAGCGAGCCACCGAGCCCGAAGCGTGGCGAGCGCAGCGAGCCCCACGAGGGGACGCAGATACCTTCACAGGTAAACGCGTCCCTTCGCGGGCTTCACAGGTATCCGCGTCCCCTCGCGGGGCTCGCTGCGCTCGACACGCTTCGGGCTCGGTGGCTCGCTACGCTCGCCACACTATTCTATTCTCAACTCCACGCCGACGTGGATAGTGGGGGTATGAAAAGGTCGGAGGACGCGTACCGCCGCCCCTCGCGGGCTCGCTGCGCTCGCCACGCTTCGGGTTCGCGTTTATCGTGGGGTGGCGTCAACTACTTTTGGGGGGACATTTCTGTGTTCAGCTGTGTTTTTTGGGTTTTCTGGCCCATTTCCCATTGTTCCCTATGATGATTTGGGTCAATTGAGCCATTTAACATTGATTCCTATGGGAAATCGGGGGCATCACGGCTAAATTTAGGTATTTAACATTGTTCCCTATGGGAAAATCGCGGGCATCGCGTCGGTACCATCGCACCCGATTTTTTAGTGCATGCGATGCCCCCGATCAAGATCTTTGTTGCCGTGCTAGGAAACAAGTACCGTTTGATTTTTGAAAAACATAAAAAATGGGTGTTGATCTTAAGATGGTCGGCAGTCATTAGGTCGACATACTGCAAGTTCGACAGGGGTCTAGGTCGACATGGGGCAATGTTGACATGACATTCGGTTGACACAAGTATTAGGTCGACATGGTCTAGGTCGACAGTCAAAAGGTCGACATGGGGTTTTCCGATCAAGTAGTACACAATAGATCATTATCAAATATATAACGTAGTACAAGAATACTGTGGAAAATCATCCTTACAAAACAGTTAAGTACTAAGTGCCTGATTCAGAGTTGCTCCCAATTCCAAGGGTTTATGTAAAAATACAACATTCAGTGGTTTGTGCGTGTGCATAATCTGCCTTGCGATATTACCCACAACTCCCCTTTTGCTGCAGAATGACAGCATGATTTGTTTCTTATTTTAGTTCCCTGATTCCGGTCTCACCAGGACGGACCTGACTAAGAAGTGGCAGCTTCTTGCTCGTTGCCAGGGTTACAGTATGTGCTCATTGCCAGCGGGTTTCATGCTCGTTGCCAGGGGGTTCCACACCTGTTGCCAGGGGGTTTCTTGCTCATTGCCAGGGGTAGTTACATGCTCATTGCCAGAGGGAGTTACATGCTTATTGCCAGGGGTATTACTGTGCAGAGTGCACTAGCGCTCCAGGAATCTGCACTTCCGCATATTGCTGGACGTGCTGCCCTTTCCTGACAGATGCTAGAGATCAAGTAAGACCAAGGCGGCGACCATTTTGGAAGGCCATTTTTAGAGAATCCATGGAATCTGCAGAGACCCCGGTCCCCCATGCCAGGACCCAGTGCTCCAGGCTACAGCCTGATCAGCCTATTGATAGATCAGCCCCTGTGTCTCACTGTCTTTCTAATGCTCTCCTCACCTTAAACACTCCCCCAAATGTTATAAGCACACATTCTCCACCCATTTGTGACACATTTTCATGCTTATTATACAGGTATAGATGCATCGCGGAGCATTTCCTGTTCCTATGTTGCCCTGAATCCCAATAATCAAAGCACAATTGAAAAAAAATGAAACATGCCCATATATTTTGCGGCAACAATTTATTTACACTACATATTGTAAAACATTTACTTTTGAATGGATTAAAGAGATGAGTCTTTCATATCTGCTATTATAGAGAAAACCCATTAACATATACATTATATTATTCTTAACTTACATTTAGAATAGTAATTTGCTAAACCTAATTGATGAGCTGTTCTGTGCTTCTGATTCATTCTCCTCACCGAGGAGAGGTACTATTGTCAATGTACAATTGACTGTGTGAGCATTTACTGCAGGAATATATCACAATGCACATGCACTTAGACTTTTTGCTCTATTTTTACTTAAGAATGAAATCAATAATCCTTTTTCCACCTGGAAAGCAGCCACTGGGAGTGTTTTGTTAAAATGCAAAGTTACGTGCTGTTTAACATTTAGATTATCCTTATTGTAAAAAGTTTATTACAATTTAATTACATTTGGTTATATTCTTAATGTTCTCATCCATTACAGCAGATATGTGGTCTTCTTTGGAAACACTAAATGATTATTGTGTTGTTAGAGTTAGCAAGATTTCCTTGAAAGTTTTATTGTCTAGAATTCCTAAACTTCTTTATGAAAGGGCATTTAGGGCACCTTTATTAAAATAACATGCAGTATATTCAATTTTAAATTGATTATTGAAGTATTGGTCTAGTAATGCTTGAATAATTAGTTATGCTGCATAAAAAGAATCATTTGCGTAATGGCTGTGTAGTACTTAAGAAGAAAATCTGTTTTTTCCCACATGCAGAATAGATTTCTTCTTCTATCTTCTTGAGCACATTATAATGGTCAATGTGATGACTGAAATCATGTGTGCTTTCTCTACATTACTGCAGAAGGGTATGGATCATTAGGTCACCACAATGTTGATCGACAGTCAATAGGTCGACACCATTAGGTCGACATGCAGGAAGGTCGACATGAGTCAAGGTCGACATGGGTTAGGTTGACAGGGTCATTTGGTTGAAATGGGTTAGGTTGACAGTCAAACATGGGGTTTTTCACATTTTTTTGTCCCAAGTGTCGACACAAACAAATTGAAATACAAGGCTGAGCTGATGAAATGTAAAAATAAAAAGCACAAAAAAATAGATTTTGATTATGAACACCAGCGTGTTAAAAGGTGCGTACCAGAAAGATGAGAGCTTCCCCCTATGCAGGAGAACCATGAGACGGGCAAGACAGGAAGTGAAAATGAAGTTAGATCAGAAGGATGCAATTCATCCACTGATTATTCCTCTTTGGGTGTTTGCATCTGAGCACAACAGTCAGGCTTAGATGCAAGGGCTCTCATCATAGTGACTAAAGGCCCATACACACTAGATGATTTTCATCTGAAAATCGCTCAATATGGCCGTTTTCAGCGATTTTCAGTTGAAAGTCACCCAGTGTGTATGGGTGCCCAGTGTGTATGGGCTCTGCACAGTGCAAAGCAGTAATATATCCATTGCTGGCACATGTCAGCAATGTGTATATTACTGGCACCACTAGCCATCAATGATAATTATAAGCCAGTAATATATACATTGCTGGCACATGCCAGCAATGTATATATTACTGGCACTCAGGGGCGGATCCAGGAAAAAACGACAGGGGGGGCACCATGATAGGGGAGGGGGGGGGGTGTGATAGTGGTGCCAATGTGCCCTGTCAGAGAGCGGAGAGTGAGATAGAGGAGGAGAGCAGAGAGATGGTGGGAATGGGATTATAAATAGGCCCTGGCCTTTTAAGTAGGCCCACCTTGGCATGAAACATGAAGGGAGCAGTTGTGCGCGCGCGGTTTGAAAAAGGGGCGTGGCCTCGTGAAAAGGGGGGGTGTCCTCAAGTGTAGTGTATTACACCATAGACCACTTCTACACATTATGCAACAAAATAGCATACGCAATTATAGGAAATGAGCCCAAGGAAATGAGCCCAAATTGGTGTAATGTACCATACCATATACCACTTCAACACATTATTCTACACAAAATTCACATAATGCCACATGGATTGAGCCAAAATTCACATAATGCCACATGAATTGAGCCAAAATTCACATAATGCCACATGAATTGAGCCAAAATTCACATAATGCCACACAGATTACATGAAAATTCATAACATACGCAACAAAGACGGACAATGCGCGCCGTAGGTGCGCCAAAAATTTGCACCATGATTCCCATTACACGTTAAGCCACGGACCATTATATTATATTACACCCATTGTCAGCACTGTACAGTTGCCCCTATATTATATTATATATCAGTGTCTACTTAGCGTTTAAATTCATATTCTGACACAGAGAATAAGCCGAAATTCACATTGTGACACAGAGAATAGGCCAAAATTCACATTGTGACACAGAGAATAGGCCAAAATTCACATTGTGACAGAGGCAATGAGTAAAAATTCACATTCTGACCCACGGTACAAGATAACACACATGTCCCCACGGTGCCAGATAACACACATGCCCCCACGGTGCCAGATAACACACATGCCCCCACGGGGCCATATAACACACATGCCCCCACGGTGCCAGATAACACACATGCCCCCACGGTGCCAGATAACACACATGCCCCCACGGTGCCAGATAACACACATGCCCCCACAGTGCCAGATAACACACATGCCCCCACGGTGCCAGATAACACACATGCCCCCGCGGTGCCAGATAACACACATGCCCCCACGGTGCCAGATAACACACATGCCCCCACGGTGCCAGATAACACATATGCCCCCACGGTGCCAGATAATACATATGCCCCACAGTGCCAGATAACACATATGCCCCCATAAGATAACACACATGCCCCCACGGTGCCAGATAACACATATGCCCCCATAAGATAACACACAGCCCCATAAGATAACACACATGCCCCCATAAGATAACACACATGCCCCCATAAGATAACACACATGCCCCCACAGTGCCAGATAACACACAGAAAAAAAGCATCTTACCGCTGACAGGTACATGGAGGGTTACTTCATGCACTAGCACTGCTCCCTGATGCTGGTAACTGCAGGCTGCTCTGCCCCCTCACAGCAGCCGCTCGCCTCCCTCTGCCACCTCACAGCACGTAGCCGCGCTCCCTTCCTCCCTCCCTTTTCCCACCCCGCCTCCGCGGCCGCGGCCAAACCCCTCATCCCTGCACTGTGCGGGTGCGCGGTGACGTCACACGTGCACCCGCGCAATGCACTATTGGGAATGCTGAAGCCAGGAGAGGTTTCAGAAGAAAATGTGCAGTATTATCCACATTTTCTTCTGAAACCTCTCCAGGCTTCAGCATTCGGAATGGGGGGCAGGAGGACCGGCGGCAACTAAAAAAAAGAGTGTCAGAAATGACAGGGGGGGCCCGTGCCCGGGTGCCCCCCCCTAAATCTGCCAGTGCTGGCACTACTGGGCACCAATTTTGTTTTCAATGCAGTAATATATATATATATTGCTGGCACATGCCAGCAATGTATATATTACTGGCAGCACTAGCCACCAACGTTATGTATAAGCCAGTAATATACGGCACATGCCAGCAATGTATATATCACTGGCACCACTTGGCACCAATGTATATTTTATATGGCGGCATCATACTGTATACAATGCTGGCCCAGGCCAGCCATGTATACGTTAATTCCGCCACTTGTCACCAATGCATATTTTATTATGGTGGTAATGTACTGTGTACATGGCTTGTTCAGGCCAGCCATGTAAACGACACCACCACCACTGGCCACCAATCCAGTCCGGAATTAAGCACGGTGTCTGGAGTCTGGAATGTGCGTTCCCGGACTATAGAATGTCTGGGAACAGGTAAAGTCTGGAAGCGGTGTCAGCACTATTTATTCACTCTCCTCGGCCGTTGTTTGCTGAGAGTGAGCTCTGTACACACGTAGTGATTGGTCACTCAGCGATATATCGCTGAGCGACTAAATTGCTGAGTGTCCCATTTTCAACAGGACCATTGATGGGCATTGATGAAAATGAGAGACTCAGCCTGGGGAAGCCGCTGGTCGCAGGAGCATGCTCCCAGCGACTGGCGCCCTTTACGCATGGGAATATGGCAACTCAGCAATATGCCTGGCAATTTTGGCTGAAATCATCCAATGTGTAGGGTCTTGAGGTGCGCTCTGTGTGCTCACCACCAGAAGAGACAGCTGGCCCAATGAGCAATTCTGCTGCTATTTTGCTGATGGCTGAGTAATGCTTTCAGCTCGGCTGCCTGGCTGAGGCTCTCGTGCCAATGAGCACTTCACTCCCCCGTGGCAATGAGCACTTCACTCCCCCCTTGACAATGAGCATGAAGGCCCTGATGTCGAGCATGAAGGCCCTGGTGTCGAGCATGAAGCCGCTGGCATGAAGCATGAAGCCGCTGGCATCGAGCATGAAACCCCTATCAAGTAACATGTAGGTAAGCGGCACTAATGTGGCATAATATGTAATAGCCATTACAGTGTTTGGTATAATAGGTAATGGGCATCATGGTGTGTTGCATAATATTTAATGGGCATCACAGTGTGTGGCATTATGTGTAATGGGCATTATGGTATGTGGTGTAAGGGGCATCATGGTGTGTGTGGCATAATGTGTACTTGGCATTGCGGTGTGTGGCATAATGTGTCATTTGCATCATGATCTATGGTATAATGTGTAATGGGCATTATGATGTGTGGCATAACATAATGGGCATTATGATTTGTGGCATAAGGGACATTACAGTGTGTAAAATCAAAGTTTAAAAAAAACTGGTACTTGTGTAGTTTCATGGTGGCACTCAAATCACAGTGCTTTGGATCACATCGCATGCAAATATCATGTGATTTGCACACGATTTGATGCAATTTAGCGCCCCCCACACTACCGCATCGCATGCATCCCGATGCGATGTGAGTTAGCACACCCCCACTATCCACGTCAGCCTGAAGCATGGTGATCGTATCGAGCCCCGCATGGGAGGATATGGTGTGTGGTGAGCGCAACGAGCCTCCTGTGGGGACGCATAAAATGAGCCCGAAGCATGGCAAGCAGATTACTTGATGTGTATTCCAGCTGCACTCGCCACGCTTCCGGCTTGTTTTCTGCGTCCGCTCGCCACGCTTCGGGCTTGGTGGCTCGCTGCGTTTGCCCACTTTATAAAATCAACTCCATGCGGACGTGGATAGTGGGGGTATGAACAGATTTGGAGGATGTGTACCGCATACCCTCGCAGGGCTTGCTGCGTTCACCACACGTCGGGCTGACGTGGATAGTAGGGGTGTGCTAAATCACATCGGATGACACACAATCAAATCGCATGCGATTTGCGTGCGATGTGATGTGATAGTGCAAGTGTGCTAAATCGCATCACCAGCGATTTGCATGCCATGCGATGCGATTTCAGTGCTGCCGTGAAACTACACAAGTACCAAAAAAAACATAATAAGGCGGGGCAAGGAGTGGGACACTGTCCGGGAATCTTTCAACACAAAGGAGGTAACGATAATTTTATTATGGAAGTAGCTTATACATTGCTGGCACAGGTGAATGGATTTCTCCCTACGTGCACGGCTGCAAATAAAATTGTAGCTATGCACATGGGCGGCTTTCGATGGGGGGGGGGGGGATTGGCGTTTACATGATCTCTGTGCTCTGTATATATGCAGCCCACTAATCAGTTCTGAATCAGGCCCCAATTACAGAAATGCACTGAATAAAATGGCCTCTGCTCCCACCCTTGGAATTCAAACCACGTCCATTATGTAAATAGCCTTTTACATCAAAGATTTTCAGCAAAATCTTTCGCCAACTGAAAATCTTTTGATCTTTGGGGAAAATAGTTCAGTGTGTACACACTACTTTAGTGACAGATATATCTGTCAGAGATTTGGGCAAAGTCTTTTGAAATGCAAATCTTCTAGTGTGTTTGGGCCTTAACACGCAAGGCAGAAAAAGATATGCCTGAGCCCATAAATAGAAGAAGGCCTCATCTTTAATCGAGAAGGACTCTATGTACAGCTGAACAGTCGATATTACAAGAGCTCCTGCTCCTGTTGACAAACATAATTGGAAAGTGAAAATTTAGAAGCTAAACCATAGCTTGAAATTAAAGGAAGACTTTGCTGGCATAACCACTGCTCCGAGTGATGTTCCACCTCAGTTACAAAAACTGCAAAAATATCTATATTTAAACCAGTCAGTAATAATGCATCTATAAAGTCTTTTCCCAGTATGTTGTCAGTGAAGGGTCTGTGCCGGTTATTCCAAAGATTTGGAAAGTTTAATTGGCAGAACATAGGCATTAAGAGATGGCATTGTTTATATAGCTAATTTTGTATTTTTATCTGTGCTTTACTATGTTTTTGTTGGTTATATTGATAGTTCCTGCTGCTGACGTCACCCCTGTAGGAGGGTTGAGTTGACCTGAAATAGGAGGAGCCGGGAGGGACATCCTGACATGGGCTACTTTAAATGTTGGTGCTTTTATGTTTGTTCTGATATGGCTTGACAAATATGCTGAATAAAGGCAATAAAACATTGCATTAACCACGTTGTGATGAGTTTTACTTGTACTAATGAATGACCAGAGTACTGTTGTGTAAAGGAGATGTACATACCTCCCAACATGCGTCCCTCTCCAGGAGGAACACAATGCTCTGTTTCTGGACTTCCCTCTTAATTGCCCTTATTCTAGTTGATTCGGACGGATGCGTATTTCGGACAGGAACCGAGTGTTCTTAACCCCGCCTACCGTACGGATCGCTCACACCGTCCAACTGCAGTAAGACACAGAGCAAACGGACCGCGAGTGGATGTTTCATGTGAACACCTCCTCCATCTGTGGGAACCTCCCCCATCCTCCAATGGTCGCCGACCATCGAATGATGGGCCGAGCGGTCAGGCAGCACCGAGTGCTCCAGACCACTCAGACATTTTTCTGTATGAAAGCAGGGATATGGGTGGACAGCTGACATCCGGCTATGTCAGCTGTCCGCCCCCCACACGTGCGTCATGGCCACATTACCATACGTACGCCCAACGTTTTCATGGGATCGCCCATGAAACGCGGGGAGTACATATATGGTAATGAGCCCAAACACCCATTCACACCCCTCTCCACCCCCTGTTCGGATGGTTCCTTCCAATCATTTTCTGCACGGAACTTACACCGTGTTCGGACATGCGAGGCATTCGCACATGGGCAGAAACACCTCTGCACATGCGAAAACACCAAACATCGGCTGTCCGATCGCACACGCAGCGGTCCGACTCAATCAGAATAAGGGCCTATGTGTGGTTGCCATCACCTGATTTAAACAAGTTAATTGATACAGAAGGTTTTCACCACAGGTGATGGCAATCATAAATTAAGAGAGAAGTCCAGAAGCCGAGCATTGTGTCAATCCTAGAGAGGGTCAAGTTGGGAGGTATGGGTGTATATGTATGCAGTAACCATGGGTTCTGTGGATTCGGAAGGTGCCCAGCAAGTGTGAGAGGAAGGGGGCAGGAGCCGGACTGGGTATATACTGTATGTTTGAAAGATCACAGCCGAGTACACTTAGTCATTGCCAGAGCCGGCCCTAGCCTAAATGACACCCTTGGCAAGATTTTGGCTGGTGCCCCCTAGCACCGCCACTAGTTCCGCCTCTGACCCTGCTCCCCTTTCCCAGCACCATCTACCCTCATCATAGCAGTCATCATTTTGGTGCTCCTACCCACAATATTTTAAATAGAAACAGTGCACACATTCGGTGCGCAGCCCAAACCGGTGTGTGTTCTTGCTGGGAAGGGACATGGCCACACAATAGTACCCCCAATTCAAATTATGCCACACAGTAGTGCAACTTTATTCACATTATATCATGCGATGGTGTCCCTTATTCACGTTACATCAGACAGTAGTATCACTTTACCTTATATACATTACTCCTCACATTATTCACATTATACCCTTAGAAAAAAATCTTGAGAAAATATTGTATTTTAAGCACCTCCATGGCCACACTGCAACCCAGCACAAAGCAGTGTGTGCTGGGCAGAGGAGAAGAGCTGCACATGCTGCTGTCACTTAAGAGGAGGGGGCCCGGGTTCCCCACTGGGCCCTTCCATCAGACTTTGGACTGGGTAATTTGTACCCCCTACTCCTTTCTCTCGGCACCCCTGATAATACCACACAGTAATACCCCTTACACATGACACAAATTATTAATGTCCTTATAAACATAATGCCCCTTACACATATGCCAACCTTTATTAATGCCCTTCATACACATAATGACACACATAATGCCCCTTACACACATCGTGCACATTATTAATACCCTTATACACATGACACACATAATGCCCCTTACACATATGTTGCACATTATTAATGCCCTTATACACATGACACACATAATGCCTGTTACACATATGTCGCACATCTTGCCTCAATAGGCCATGCAGCTCCTGGCCAGTTCTGCTAATGTTGGGTGCCTTTTTTGCATTGTTATGTGACCAGGAAACATAAGGAACTTCCGGTGATATTATATGTGGCATGCCTATATTCTGTGTGCAACTGTGGCTGTACCTGCATATGGAATGCTATGTTACAGTGATTCCATGAATACACTATTTCATATGCAGATACAGCCTCACTCACACACAGAATATAGGCATGCTGCATATCATTTTAATCAACAGAAGCTGCTGGTTCCTCTAGGCATTCCAAACGCCCTAGGCATTTGCCTAGTTTGCCTATGCCTAGGGCCGGCTCTGGTCATTGCCACAATTAGTGTGCATAAGCCTCACAGCAAGAATGGTACAGTAGCTGCTATATCTGTATTCTGAGGTGACTGAGGCAGTGCTAGGGATTCATCGAACTTAAATAATAGATTAATATGTTATAACAACACCTACCCCCCGCAGCCCAAACTGAACAATTTGCTTTTTATTTATTATTTATTTTGGAACTGGTTTAATGTTTACACACCAATTTTCCCACACCTTTGCTGTAGCTCCACCCACAATATCCACAGCTTGGACACCTTGCAGCTGCCTTTTATTCAGTCGCAGGCCCCACAATTTCTAATGACAGCCCTATAAATAAAAACATGCCTCTCTGACTATTATATTGCTGCTATTGCTTTGCTGAGCTCTGCATTCAAAGGAAACTGTGATTATCATTGCTCATCCCAGCTCTGCAATACATGAATCCTGCTAAGATAGAATGGATTGGTCCCCTCTGATCAGGATGTAATAAGCTGAGGCACTGTGCATATTTATTATTACTATCACATGATACTATTTTCCTATAGTAAACCATTAATTATTCCTTTCAAGTAACTTTGCCATAAAATTGAACAGATTAATTAGACAGTTTTTCTTACTATGTATCGACTAACATTCTTAGAAGACAGAAAATTTGTAAAGTAGGAAGGAGTCATTTGCACATTTTCTTGCTGTGACTTTCTGAATTGATGACTTCTCAGTGGTATATTCAATACAGGACAAAGGGATAACACTTGGCCCATGAGAGCCTGTCATCCAACAAATGAACTCATTATTTTGTTTTTAAAAATAAGAATCATTTCATTTTACGCTTTAAAGTGGTTATATAGAGCGCTAGAAGGATTCAAGGTAAACGAGTGACACCTGTGAAATAAAATAGTTAGTAAAAATGTTTACACTCCTTTTGGAACATGTGTTTTGAAAGATATGGCCGTGCTGTCCCTAATATTCCGTAACCTTCAGAGGCAGCGGTATTCCTCAGCTGAGCGCTGTCCGCTTGTAGATGGATTCCTCTGTTCCGGCTTCGGTCCCGGGACGCGGCTTGATGACGTCAGCGGATATCGTGCGTTATGTTTTGGATCTGGTTATTTATTTATTTTTTGTGGATATTTTTTTTTTTTTTATAAAAACTGCTAAAATAACATCATTTAACTTTTTCCCACAGTATTATTACTGTATTGTGATAAGACAATTGAAGCAAGATGGAGTTGTCCTTTTGCCTTCCCATCCACTTTTATGCTGGCTGGATGTTAAAAAGGACATGCACAGTTTAACAACCAAGCACTTCAGTGACAGGGATTGCCTCTTTTGTGGCTAAAGTGCTTTGTTTGGGCTCCTACAATCCAATTTTTGGAATGACTACCTCTGATCACTAGAAAGGCGATTGATAATGTTAATTACATTATCATATTTTTTTTTAAAATAACTTTCATAACATTGTTCTAACTTTGGTCTAAAAAATGGAGCAGATGCATTGCTAGGATTTGGGTAAAAATAATCCCACACCCAAGAAGCTGTTTTTGGTCTAATGCTCAGGCATCACAATCACTTTCTTTTTTCAAAGGCAAGAACTGCAGCCACTAGTATTTGGATGAGCGCCCGTCCAGTGGCACTCATCCAAATAACGTGGCACTGTCTCTTCTGCAAAAGGTACCTGCTCAACATAGCCTCTCACCATGCTCATCTAGCAAGTTTGCAAGCCTTCTGCATGCCAGAGTTCCCTCCATTCTGCAGCCATGGGCGCAGCCATCTGGAATCAGGTAACATGACTTCTCTCAGCCAATCCTGTTACCTGACTGACCTCTCTGACACACAGTCGGGTACTCAGCTGTCACCTGCCACTATAAGGAC
Organism: Crinia signifera; assembly: GCF_055691185.1. Classification (NCBI taxonomy): domain Eukaryota; kingdom Metazoa; phylum Chordata; class Amphibia; order Anura; family Myobatrachidae; genus Crinia; species Crinia signifera. The sequence continues at coordinate 233,060,465 of NC_139221.1, read as the reverse complement.
GCTGGGAGAAGACTTCCAAATCATCACTGCAAAAATGTCTCCAGAGTAGCTCCTGTGAAAATCCTTCTTTCTACAGCATCGTGCATTTTACCATCTTGCTGCACAGCCTGACTCCCTCTAGTGGTTCTCATCGCATCCTTTCATCCAGCTTATTCCCAACTATACTGCTACCTCTCCTGGTCACCATTGGTACCAACGAACCCCATTGCTCTCCATCACACTCATTAACTACAGTGCATCTCATATTAATTTCCACTCCGTCATCCTTGGCCACCATCAGACAACTTTGATTATCTCCCATGAATTGTTACCAGTTACAGTCTCCATTATTCTTCGGTCTCAAATGATTCCAAGAACTCTACTGGTTCCAGTATGGCCTCAATTACCCTTTGGCCTCAGCTGAGTTCAAGGTCTCCATCAGTTCCATTCCAGTCTCTGTTTTTCAGTGTTTGCTAATTCACAGTTGCTCTACTTAACTTCAATAAATTATTGTTGATTATTGTTCATTTTGTTTCAAAAATAAAAAAAGTATGGCCTACACTATCCACATATATATGGGCACATGTTATGAAACTCCCCAGCTTCCATTACACTCCAGTTGCTGAGAAAGTCCAAGCCTCAGATGTGGCAGGTCTATAGTTGTACCTTGGAGGCTCCTGCTGAAAACCGGTGGCTTTCTGCTGAATTTTGTTTGTATCCTGCTGAGCGAAGGTAATCTGCAGCAAGCCCTTAAAATTTCCTTCATGTTATTTCATAATACAGGAATGAAGCAGAATCTGACTTTCCTGATCCTCAGATGATCACACCACCATGAAGGTCACAGGGCATCAGTCTTTTCACCCCAAAAATTGGGTGTCTGGGCAGGGCCGGTGCTAGGGTGTCCGGCGCCCTCCTGCAAACTGTAAATTTTGCGCCCTTCTACAGATGTGGTCCCGCTCATTCAACCCCTACCAACAAGTTGCTGCATAATGCTTGCAACTAGCCATAGCCTGTTTGTGGGAGCATATTCACCTTGCGATCTTATAGGAACGCTTATTGTGGCAAATGAGCTTTTAAGCTGACAAGGGACATATCTGAATGTCCTCTTGATATGTATCTTTACTGTTTTATAGTTTGAAAATGTGAAATGCTAGAAAGGGCAACTTGGACAGGGTGAGATTCAGTGGGTGACAGGAGAGAGATGTGACAGGTGAGAGGAAGGGAGTCAGCAGGTGACAGGAGAGAGATGTGACAGGTGAGAGGAAGGGAGTCAGCAGGTGACAGGAGAGAGATGTGACAGGTGAGAGGGAGGGAGTCAGCGGGTGACAGGAGAGAGATGTGACAGGTGAGAGGGAGGGAGTCAGCGGGTGACAGGAGAGAGATGTGACAGGTGAGAGGGAGGGAGTCAGCGGGTGACAGGATAGAGATGTGACAGGTGAGAGGGAGGGAGTCAGCGAGTGACAGGATACAGAAGTGACAGCCAGGAAGAGGCAGTGAGTGACAGGCAAAGCATTAATAAGAAAAAAAAAATAGTAGCATAACTTTGTTAATATGATACTACCCCCACCCCAAGCATCACATTGCTGCCATGAAACTAGCTGCCTCCTCCCATCCAGCACACATTATTAACATGGAAATACCACCCCACCCCCACGAGCATTGATAACATACAGTAGGACTATCCCAAGTGACATGCCAGTAACACTCCCCTCCAGCATACATTGTCATTATGTCAGCACAACCCACCAACCCATCCCCCTCACCCCACCACACACACATACACACACAGCCCCACATTGGCTGTGGGGGGGGGGGGGGATTTGCACAATGACCCCATCCCCTCTTTTATCTGCAGGAGAACTTACCTGAGACGCTGCTCCCCTGTCTGCAGCTGTTGAGGATGCTGCAGGCTGTCACACTAGTAGCTGGGCTGCTCCTCAGTCCTCTCATGCATGCTGGCTCCTCCAGCGTGCGTGTGTACAGTCATGTGACTTTCTTTTCCTGCCTAAGCAGGAAGCAAACTCAGCAGAGCATTGGGAGGAGCTGCCCAGCGTCTGCAGTGAGAACATAAATATGCCACTGATGGGAGGGCGGTGGCCGCGGTGCTGCTGCCCCCTGTGTGTTATGTTGATTGACAGGTCAGGAGGCGCAGGGAGGATAGGGAAGGGGAGGGCACAAGTGATCATGCTAGACTTCTATAGGATTTTTTAAGCTGGCTGCCAGCGCTGATGCTTTGTAATAGTGTACAAGCCTAACGCAGATTGTGTAGCAGCAACACTACACTGCAGATCAGCATGGTGCAGAGCAGGGGGAGAGCGCCTCTCAAGCCTGGCGCCTCCCTGCTTTGCATACCTTGCTGAGTGGGTAGCGCCGGCTCTGTGTATGGGAGTGGCAGGGACCATGTATGTATGAATGTATGAGAGCGGCACGGACTGGGTGTATGCATGTATGAGAGCGGCAGAGACTGGGTGTATATTAGAGCGGCAGGGACCGGGTGTATGTATGTATGAGAGTGGCAGGGACTGGTTGTATGTATGTATGAGAGCGGCAGGGTGTATGTATGAGAGCGGCAGAGACTGGGTGTATGTATGTATGAGAGTGGCAGGGTGTATGTATGTATGAGAGCGGCAGAGACTGGGTGTATGTATGAGAGCGTCAGGGACCAGGTGCATGTATTTATTAGAGCGGCTATTATTGATTTGTAGCCGCCCACATGAGGCCACTGGCAGACATTTTCCAGGGCCACTTTTAGTCCCCAATCCGCCCCTGCATACACCCTGCCGCTCTCATACGTACATACATACACCCTGGCCCTGCCACTCATACCACCACTTTATACAGTACATACATACACTGCTGCTCACATACATACACTGATGGTCTCATATATACATACATGCACCTACCTCTCCACTCTCATCCATATATATGCAAATATACACTGCCTCTCTTATTTCCATCCAATCATATATACCCCCCCCCCCAACAATACAACAGCCCCATACAAAATTACAAACACCAACTCCTCCCATTACAAACTTAGTGCAGGTCCATATGAATATAGTAATCCCCACCCCACTTAGCAGGGGTGGTGACTTCAATCAGCCACTACTCCAGGGCGGGCCTCAGTTTGCTTCTTCTTCCGATGGGGCACTGGTACTGCTCCCAATCCTGCAAGCTCCCGGCTCCATAGTCCCGGCTGGTTTGTTCGCCGGGTCGGTGGTCTTGCTGCGGGGGGCGGCAGTGGCACCTGCACACAGGAACCTGCGACCCTGCGTTTAGTTCCAGCCAAGCACACCCCCTCCCGCCCGCTGTTATCTCTCCAAGCCCTGCCTCCTCGAGTCCTCTCCAGGACCATGTATAAAATAAAATCCACATATAATCTAAACATATGAGTCGCCAACCCAGTTCCCCCTGCTACAAGATGTGGCCACGCCTCCTCCCGCCCGCTGTTCGCCGAGTCCCGGGGAACAGAGGGTGGGAGGAGGCGGGCCCACATACAGTAGCAGCCGGGCACCGATCGGGGACCGGACTCATGTTTTTATTTTAGACAATGTGGTCGTGTTGGTGTACCATTAAGGGGACTCGACGAGGAGGTGGGGCAGCGCCGCACGGAGAGAGCCTCTCAGGCGGGCGGGAGGAGGCTTTGGGAATGAATCTCGACTCGTTTCCGACTGCAGCCACCAGTGACAGTCGGAGGAGGCGGGGCCACACAGGGACTGGGCAGAGCTTGCCAGTGACGCCGCCTGCCGCTGAGCGCTGTCAGCCTGAGGTGAGCTGTACATCTTTCGGCCTCACTACCGTCGGCCTCCCGGGAAAGTTCCCGGTCGATATAATGGCCAATCCGCCCCTGGCTGCGGGCAGCTATCAGGCAGACAGTGAAGGCGAGGGGCCGGGCTGGCAGCTTTAGCAGCAGAGCAGGGAGAGTGCGCCTTCTCACCATGGCGCCTCCCTGCTTTGCAGGAGCTGCTGAGCGGCCAGCGCCGGCCCTGTGTCTGGGGCAGACGGTGTAGTTTCTTACAGAAGCCCAAATAGTGACATGTCTGCCTACAGTATTTTGGTACTTTGGTTATTTTCATTTGCAGCAAAAGTAAAAATAAAATATTAAAATAAATCCTAGCCTGTCTGGTTCTGAGTTGACAGAAATCTTACCTCTCTATGAGCCAGATGCACTAAGCTTCAAAAGTGATAAAATGGAGAGTGATAAACAGCCAGCCAATCAGCTCCTACCTGACATTTTTCAAACACCTGTGACATGGCAGGTAGGAGCTGATTGGCTGGCTGTTTATCACTCTCCATTCTATCACTTTTGAAGCTTAGTGCATCTGGCCCTAAGTATGAGAAGGACCTACTGTCCCACTCACAAAAAAACGGCAGTAATAGTGAATCTCTCGGCAAGCCAACAGCATGCTCCCCATGCAACGAGAGACTTCCTGTTTTTACCACACCCGAGCTGATGTAAGCACTGATGTCGGCCTAATGGATGGAGCCCCCTACCCCCCCCCATCCCCACCTTACTCTTTATCCATAACCCCCGGAACCCATATCTGTCATTTACAGAAGCTCGGACATACATAAATGTAACTGCCGTCAAATACAATTCCCCTGCTTTTATCACATAATTACACATTCATTACAAAACTATGCTCCACAAAGCATGCAATAAGTGAAACTTATTGAACTAATTTCCAAGCTATACTAACTAATGTAGATATTGCTTAAAGTTTGAACTTGTTTTAAGCATAACAGCATGCATTACCATCCTGAGATGGTGTTAACAGAACTGTAGATTTTTTTATGAATTAAACTTAGAATAGCAGTAGTGTTTAAATAAAATATTAGTAGTGTTTACATTTTTATTTGTAAAAAAAGAAAGCGACACCGTATGGATGTTCCACAAATATAGCAAACAAGTCTATCATGGTGTTCCTGCACTTGAGCCACTGGTTCCAATATCCCCAGTTGCCAGACTTAAGTCACTGAAGAAGTCATCAGAACAATCAGGAAGAAGAACATTTCTAAACAGTGGCTCAACTGGAAGCAGCAACATCAGTGCATTATATTTGCTGCATATGTCCTGTAACAAGCCTGGGCCTTTATCCATGTTATTGCCTGTTGTTATATTAGCATTTTATTAGTAGCCCATATCGTGGCAGTTGCTTTGTCTTGTATAATACATTATACTTAGATCATATGTATTTCATAGTCCTGTTACGGTTGTCCTTCCTTACTCGTGGTCTTAGCCTTTACTCACCCTTGCCTCTAACTTCTTTACCATAGTAAAGCACATCTTGCGTATACTTTTGATTCTTCTTCCTCTTTTTTCTTGACTTTTACCTGGTGTTGTGTGCAAGATAAGCAGGAGTTCTCCCAGGAAGACTTTTGAAGGGTAGACGACATATCCAGCTCCCCCTTGGAGACCTTCAAGAATGACTGGGGTCAGTGAAGATGACAATTATGATTAAATGTACAGTTAACATTTAACTCTCCAGGGAGGTTTCTGCCCAGTGGTTACACATGCAAACATGCCTGACAGTTGTGCTGATACGGGTGGGAATTCTTTTTTTCACAGACAATAATCTTAAATATTTTTAAAAGCAATGCTGTGCTAAACTAATACCCCCATTTAACCTAATGCGCAGAAAAGGACAACAAAACAATCCATCACTGCTTCTATACAAAGCACTTTAATCCCAGATGAAGAGTTAAAAGTTACAATCAAACACTCTTGCCACAGTTTTATGTCATTTCAGCTGGTTCTTTAGAGATCTCTTCTAAAACATTTATTATTCCAAAGTATTAGCTACAAATTTCTTAGCTATTTTAGCATCTGACAAGCAGTTTTTCTTTTGCCACTGACACATAGTTTAAATTCCCACAAAGCAAAGACTTCAGACCATCTGTTTTTAGCCTCAAAATGACATGCTAATTGTATTTCAATCCTTTGCTTTATCTGTGGAAAGACTTCTGGCAATCTGTTAGTGTCCTTTCATCACTAATGGATCTCTTCCTTAGTTACTAGTTTTGGAGGTACACATATTGAGCTTTATGATTAGGATATGCTCACGATAACAAGACTATGATCTTATCTGTGCAGGGATAAACAAAAGGGACGTTTAGAAAAGACGTATTGCAGGAACCAAGAACAAATACAAGAAAGGGCATTTGATGTTCTCAATTCTATTTTTGAAATGTTAGTTATATAACAAAATGTTGCTCAAGTGTGGTCCATGAACACAGTAAAACGTTCATGAGCATAGTAAAATAAAAAAATAACAAAATAGAAATTTACTGTTGGGTGGTATGAAATATATATAGAGCCAGATGTACTAAGCTTTACAAGTGATAAAATGGAGAGTGATAAACTGCCAGCCAATCAGCTCCTTACTGCCATATCACAGGTTGTGTTTGAAAAATGACACTTAGGAGCTGATTGGTTGGTGGTTTATCACTCTCCATTTTATCACTTTTCAAGGCTTAGTACATCTCGCTCATTGGGCGAGATTCAGCAAACTAAAAATGCCGCATTTTCATGTGCAGCAAAGCCCCATTGCTGGGGCTTCGCTGCGGGGGGTTACGCCAGTTCCTATTTGGCGTAACCCCATGGAAGCCTATGGGCTTCCCTTCACGTCCCCTACCGCCCCGCGCACACCCGTCGATCTGCGCCACACCCCCCTCACCTGTGTCCGGGCAGCCTCCTGCTGTGCTGCCCGGACCATTGATTTCCTCCTGCCTGCACCACTTCTGAGTGCAGGGAGGAGGAACCGGATCCCTTACAGCTGTGTAAGGTTTCCGGCAGGGAGGGGGGACCCGGTGCACATCGCCGGGCATCGCTTTTGCGTTAATAATCGCATATGTTACTGCATATGCGATTATTAACTATGCGAATGCCGGCGATGTGCACCGGGGATTATTGGTGAAACTCGCCCAATGTAAGATGATTCATTTTATCACAATTTTTTTTTATTGCTATCCATAACTGCGCCTCTCCCCCCGAACATCGCTGATTTCAATACCCTGGAAGCTCACTGCAAACAAGCACTGCACCTCCCCACTCCATCATCCTCCCTAGCTTCACTGTATAGTAAGGGACAGTTAAGACCAGGAGGTAATGGAGAGTAGAGAATATCACACAAAACAGCTCTATAAAGTCAGACATAATTAGATATGGTTTGTTCGAGGTAGTTATCGGCAATGATTAAATTATCATACATATACAAAATGAGACCATATTTGTAATAAATAAACCTTTATAAATGATTTCTAAGCTTAAAAATTGCAAAATATACTTTGATTTGTCAAAATAGCTCTTATACTGAATATGTAATTTTTCATTTCTTTTCGCATTAAATGCAAGTTCTGCACATCGGGATGCTAGTTAGTAGCACAATCAGCTTTTGCACATTACAATAATATATAAACTTGACAATACAATAGCCTGGTGGATCAATTAGCCTATGGTAATCTGCTGCAGCTAACTAAATTCTGATTTTAGTCTATCATTGCGTCAGCATCTTTACATTTTGACAAGCTGGGGTTCCAAGTGTTGCCACTGCTGTTATTGTTTCCTGTGATAGCTGTATTAGCAATGAGTAGTATACATGGATATGCTCTGTAAAGCGCTGCGGAATATGTGTGCGAGACATAAGAAACTGTTAATAAATAATAATAAGTAATAAATATGCTATAATTATCTTTCAACATCTCTGCTGATCTAAAGGTGGCCATACATCAGAAAGATATTGTACCCAATCATACAATCTCAATTGATTGTAAGATGGATTGTATGCAGATTGTGTGCACATCTTGTGTACACAATCATACAATCAATCAGCAGATGGATTGTATGACTGATTGTATGATGGATTGTATGCAGATTGTGTGCACATCTTGTGTACCCAATCATGCAGTAGATGGATTGTATGATTGATTGTATGATCGATTGTGTGTCCAAAAACCACCAAGGACTGCCGGGGATTTCAAGGGAAATTGTACACAATCATGAGCGCAATCGATCTTAAGATCGATCTTTTTGATGTATGGCCAGCTTTAGATAAACGTCCCAAAATGTATTTAAAACAAAGGGGAACATTTACAAAGATGGGAGTTATATTTCTCATGGGATGTTGATATGGGCAACCAATCAGAGCTTATTATTTTTTAGAAGGTGCTAAATAAATGAGAAGTAGATTCGTATTGGGTGTCCTGTGTCCATAGCAACATGCCATTTCAAATTGAACTCCCATCTTAGTAAATAAACCCCAAACAGTCTTTTACACAGTTTACATTCTTTAACTGTTTCATCCTTTTTTTGTATGATACCTCTTTACTTTTTCCAAATATGCAAAAAAAATATTAAATATCTTAGGTGAAAAGCATTTTAAATACCGGAAGATAAAGACATTTGTTACTACCAATGTAATGCACATAGATGCAATGCCTTGTACACACCTTTTCTTTTGCCTTGCTTAAAAAAGAGTGTTAAGCATAATCTTTAGTCCTTTTAAAACAAAATCACTAAAGACCATTAACAAGTTGAGCAGATTGTGATGCTGATGAGGCTTTTCGCTTGATGAACACAAAAGAACACAACAGAATATCTGGCAAGATATTGCAAAAGAGGAATGAAGAGTTGATGAATGGAAGCAGCCAAGTGGGAAAAAACAGATAAATACTTTAAGACACTAGTGGCGCAGTTCTATAACTGCTCCCCACTCTGATGCCATTGACATTTTTCTGTCTCTACAGGAATCTAGGAAATATTATTCCATCATCTGTATACGCATGTTATTTGCTATACTGTGATATATGATCACAAATAAAGCATAATAAATATAATACATAAAATATGCAAATTCAAATACAAGAAATAAAATTAAGCTAAAAAACAACAAATATAAATCATCTTGAATAAAATAAGTGAAACTGATGCTAATAAAAAAAAGGAACAGAATAAAAATAAGATAATACATTTTTAGGGAACTCCCTTGATACCCCAAATAATCAAATGTCACAGTGAAAAATAAAGCTCAAAATATATTAAATCAGGAGACCGAGAATCCATTGACAAGGGTTGGAGCGCCCCCGGAAGCTGGGTACCTTCGCCCAACAACGGCCCCGGCACTTCTGCCCTCATGCCACTGTCCGGCAACGGACCGGACACTTCCGCACAGCCAGCCCCAAACACACGCCCCCACCTTCTGCCGAGGACCTGACACACAGACCCTGCCAGTGTCTCTTCGCCAGGAGCCCGGCGTTGCTGGCCTCATGACAAAAACAGCTGAAAATGTGGTGACTTTGAAAAGAGTCTCATAGAAAGTGTATGCTTTTATTTCCTACTTCAACAAGTTGAATGTAACAACTCCTCCACTTATAAAAAATTACATTAATCAAACTTGAAGGCTTGTTAATTCACTACTACATTATGAAAATACATCTTGATTATCCCTTTTTGATGTTATGACAAATATGCAGGTTAATAGAAAAGTTGTGCTTAGAGATTCAATTTTGAAATTGCCTTTCACCCAGGTACCTTAGGCCAAATGCACAAGTTAGAATAAAGTTGATATCTCAGTGTCACATTGAAATTATAAATAGTTTGTCTTTTACCCCGAAAAATATTTTTGCTGTATTTTATGAGAGCAAACTGCACAAATTGCAAAATTAGATAACTGCACAAGTAGCAGAAGAGTAGATGCTACTAATGGTTTTATGTTTTTTTTTATTTTCAAACTTGTCTTTAAAGGAAGTACAAAGGATAATTTTAGGATAGGTTGACAGTATGATAGGTGGCGATGATTAATAAAGTGCATACAGGGTGTAGGGTGTGGGGTGAGTTGAACAATTAGGAAACATAATATAGACAAGGGGGAGTCATTATAGAGAAAAATAAGACAAGGGTGAGTCACTATAAGGAATTGAAAGACAAAGAGTTTACTTAAGGGAAAATACAGACAATGGGGTCACTATAAGGCAGTGGTTCATAAACTGTGTGCCGTGGCTCCCTGGGGTGCCTCAAGACACTTGTAGGGGTGCCCCGGGTTGGTGGTCAAGTACCAATTCAAATTATTTATGGTTAATTATTTATGGGCAAAACCAGTGCTGGTGGCTGCCAATCATAAAATGTGTATAAACAGAAGGAAATCCTGCCCTTTACCACATAACTGACCCTAGGAATAGCATATAAAATCTACTTAATGTTATATTTTTTCTGTTTTCTTTTTTATTTTTTGGGGCCTAGGGGTGCTGCGAAAAAAATTCTGATACTCTAGGGTGCCGTAATTCAAAAAAGATTGGGAACCTCTGCTATAAGGAATTACAAAGAAGTGGGTCACTATAGGGAATATACAAGTGTGGAAAATACAGACTAGGACAGGATAATAGGGCAAAATATTGACAAGGGGGTCACTAAATACAGACAAGGAGAGTCGCTATATGGAAAATACAGTGGGTCAGAATGAGAAATATATAAACAAAGGAGAGGTCACTATAGGGACTATGCAGATAATGGGGCCACTATAGGGGAAAAAAACATCAAGAGCAGCAATATATTGAAAATACAGAGAAGAGCAGCTCTATACTAAAAATACAGTGAAAGGGGTATAAAGAAAACACAGATAAGAGGGATCACTATAGGGAATGTGCAGACTAATAGGGAGTCACTATAGGGAAGATACAGGCAAATTACATTCACTATGGAAAATACAGACAAGTGAGGTACATACAAAGATGGCATATGGAAGAAATACATGAAAGGAGGGGTCACTGTAAGGAAAATGCAGGCATGGGTGTCAATATAGTGTCAATATAGTGTCAATATAGTGTGTTATAAGGTGTTATAAGGTGACACTGTGTTGTTTATGAGAATCCATTTGATTACATTTTGTGTCATATTTGTGACACAGTCAGTATTTTTTCAAAGTCTGTATACAAGGATGTTGCCATGCCTCATCTACACAGCGATAGCTCAGAAAAAGACAGGAACATGTGATTAAGCTACAGGAAGCCATTATAGGTCTCACAAGAGACCTATAATTGTCTTACTATTGTAAAGCGCAACGGAATCTGATGCGCTATATAAGAAACTGTAAATAAATAAATAAATAAACAAGATACAAGTCAACATCTGGAAAGTCCCATTGACCTAGATACCATACACAAAAGTGTGTCAAGCTTAAAAATGTTAGAAGTTACTATGTGTGTGGTGCAGAGAGTAGAAATATTAGCTTAGCCTATAGAATTGCAGCTCTACTCAGGAAATGTTATATATGCTATGCAGATTGCAGTGCTACATTATTTGTTAGTTAATAAAAAAAGGTACTTACAGTATCATCCTGTGAAAATACAATATCAATGGAATTTATGCGCTGTTGTTATAGTGAGGGGATAGTGCAAGTGGGGGTGTATCTTATCGTGACTTGATTCTTTTCGATATTGTAAAAATCTGTGATATACTGTAGATGTGATATAGATGTGTTAAAATATGTGGAAAGGATGATACTTTATTTATCTAGTCTTCCCTCATATGTATATTGATGAACATATGGGAAAAATATAGAATGGAACATAGTGTAATCTGTACAACAAATGTCCCACCACCCCCCGGAAAAAAAAATGAACATGGGTGGAGTTTGAAATCTATTGATTTTTGTATTTTTATGCATCTTCATCTGAGTTATAGGAAAAGGTATAACTCCAACTAGAATAGTGCTGCAGTTGCAGTGAACACACAATATATACAACATTTATCATCCTGTACACATGAGAGTGATTTTGGTCACACCAATACCGCAGTGTGTGTGTCCAGTCAGAGATCCCACTTTGTCAAGTAAAAATACAAACAAAGGGGGTAATTTTAAAGAAAATACAGGCAAGATGGTAACTACAGATAGAGCCATCCTCATCTAGCCCTTTAATAGGATTAAGTGAATAATAGGAGTATTCTGCCAATCCCCTACTGTATTGTTCTATGTATTGTGTTGCATCAGAAAACAATAGGCCTAGGCCTTGGCTCACCATGGCTATCCAGAGAAGGCTGGCTCCATCCGTATAGAGAAAATAAAAACAAGGGGTGTCACTATTGGGAAAATATAGGCAAGGGTTTTTTAGAATGTAAACTCTCATGAGCAGGACCCTCTTCCCTCATGTGCTTTTTCTTCTCTTACTTATACCATCTTTGATGGCACCAAATTCTGCTGTTTTCTGCCACGCTGACACTTATTCCAGTGTCCTCTGATGCAGCCATGTTAAGGTACCCTGTACTTGTCCTCTATTGTATTTAAATGTAAGTCTGTTTTGCTTATTTATTTATGTACTCTGTAAATGTAAGCTGTGGATCCCTTGTGGCTCCATATATATAAATTATAATAATAATATAAGGAAAATACAGACGAGGAAGTAACAATATGGAAAATACAGATAAAGGGCCACTATACAAAAAACACATGGGGGCCACAACACAAGACATGTTTGTCAAGGGGTGCCATATTTATTTAGTTTCCCTGGGCACCATTGACCCTAGCTATGCTTCTAGACAACACAGATTTTTTTTGAGAAAGGCCCTTGTTTGGCTAACATATCATCCTATGACACCGGGTTTTTTTTTGACTAGGCACAATTTATATACCATGGAGAACGTTAAGTGACCTTTTTCATGCATACAGGCATACATATATCTATGTATCTCTGCATTCTTCTTTAGGCAGAAAAGTTAGTGACACAAAGTAAACTTCGGGCCAGATGCACTAAGCTTCAAAAGTGATAAAATGGAGAGTGATAAACAGCCAGCAATCAGCTCCTACCTGTCATGTCACAGACGGTGTTTGAAAACTGTCAGGTAGGAGCAGATTGGCTGGCTGTTTATCACTCTCCATTTTATCACGTTTGAATCTTAGTGCATCTTGTCCTTCATCTGGCAATACAGAAATAAGAGAAATCAAAGGCAGTTGGGAGTGCACACAGAGTGAGGGAAAGCATTCTAGTACAGTCGCTTATATCAAGTTCACCCCATCACATCCTGCAGCCCCCCTGAAACACACCGTCAATTATAAAAGCCCAAGCCTCCTTTTTTATAGCAATACAATAGATATTGGTATATTTGTTCACATTTGGGCACTTATATGCTCTTGAGTTAATAAAACTCTGTTACTCTTCAGGCACTAAACAAATAGAACTTTAAAAAAATACAAATAGCAATTAGCAAGCAATAGTGACAAGACTACAATTAATATGCAAAACATCAATTTATAAGACTCCTTTCATCACTCTTTCCTGGTTCCAAACAATGGTCACTTGGAAATAGCAATCAATTTATATTGTACCTGTTGCAATTCTTAAGGTCACATGTTTTGGAGTCAATGGTAAACTACTGTACTGTACATAATAAAACCACATTTGCATCACATACAGGTACACAAAGATATTTGTATTGAGAACCTGAAAACCAAAGTTGGTAAACATACTGAGGTAGAAATTGCATCAGGAGATTTTTGATAAATTTTCGGTACTTGTGTATTTTGGTGGCGCCCGATTTCAGCATCGTTCGATGAACGTATCGCATCGCATCGCATGCCATGTACCCGATGGCATGCGATGCAACGCGATTTTGACCCCCTATACGATGAAAAATCGTATAAGCACCCTAATGGGTGCTTATAAGCACCCTAATGGGTGCTTACAATGTTAAATGCACCCCCACGCCACCCCCCCACTATAAACGTGAACCCGAAGCGTGGCGAGCGCAGCGAGCCGGCGAGGGGCGGCGGTACGTGTCCTACGACCTTTTCATACCCCCACTATCCACGTCGGCGTGGAGTTGAGAATAGATTAGTGTGGTGAGCGCAGCGAGCCACCGAGCCCGAAGCGTGGCGAGCGGACGCGGATACCTTCACAGGTAAACGCGTCCCTTCGCGGGCTTCACAGGTATCCGCGTCCCCTCGCGGGGCACGCTGCGCTCGCCACGCTTCGGGCGCGGTGGCTCGCTGCGCTCGCCACACTAATCTATTCTCAACTCCACGCCGACGTGGATAGTGGGGGTATGAAAAGGTCGTAGGACGCGTACCGCCGCCCCTCGCGGGCTCGCTGCGCTCGCCACACTTCGGGTTCACGTTTATAGTGGGGGGAATTCCACAATTTGGCACAATTTTTCCCTCTAAGGGAACAAAATCTTCTTTCCTCTAGTCTAAACTAATGCCCATGTGTTCTAGATTCTTTCCTCAAAGAAAAAAGGTTGCCTGACAGTTCCTTATATTGGCCCCTGATATATTTGTACATGTTTAGCATCTCTCCCTTTAAACGTCTCTTTTTAAGCGTAAATAATCCCAGTTTATTCAGTCTGTCTTCATAGCTTAAATGTATTAGCTTTGTTGCTCTTCTTTGGACTTTTCCAGTTCTGGGATCTCCTTTTTATAGGGCGGGGCCCAGAATTGTACTCCGTGTTCTAGATGCTGTCTAACCAATGCTATGTAGATTGCCATAATTATATTTGAGTCCCTAGTCTCCATACTCCTTCTTATAAACACTAGTATTCTGTTGCCCTTATTTGTTGCTACATGACACTGACCACTACACCCGTTTGTTATCAATTTGAACTCCCAGATCCTTTTCCAGTTCGGAAATACCCAAAACAACCATGCTTAGGTTATAACTAGCACACTGGTTATGTCTCCCAAAGGGCATAACCTTGGATTTATCCACATTGAACCTCATTTTCCATTTTTTTGCCAACAATTCTTGTTTATTAAGATGGCTCTGAAGCGTGAAGACATCATTGATTGTTTTAATATCACTAATAAAAAATAAATTTTTATCTCATAAGTGAATTCCTCTCTCACTCTTCTTACTCTACTTTGCCAACGTATTTATTGTTATTTTTTAATGCTTTCATTGTATGTCGTTTGTTTGGACCATTGGAGCGTATTTAGACCTGACCTGCACATGCATATGGATCGTATCACACATGCCTGAGGCTATCCAGAGATAAAATCCAGCATCCTTTTTAATTGCAAGCTGTTTGCAAGATGACTGACAGAAAGTTGGCATTTGGGAGTGGTAACTGGCTGTTAACTGGGAGTGTCATAGAAAACACAGGTGTGCCCAATCATTTTCAGGGAAAGCATGTAGGGTGAAATGTAATAGGATGAGAGATTCAGAAAGTGAGAGATTTGGTAAGAAATCTCCAGTTTTTTTTAAAGCGGCAATCATTTACTCTGCACAGCCAGTTTGATTTTGAAGTGTAATCATTTACACTTCAAAATCAAACTGGCTGTGCAGAGTAAATGATTGCCGCTTTAAAAAACACCTGGAGATTTCTTACCAAATCTCTCACTTTCTGAATATCTCACCCTATTACATTTCACCCGTGATGTCAGCTCTAGTCCCGATCAGCCTGTTTCGATTGCACTGGCTGAGTTGGTCCTGGGATATGCATAGACTGCACATACTGTTAAAATAATTAGATGGTGATTGAGTTGCGAATGGATTTGCAGCTAATTGCCAATTTGTGATATTTTCATAAGCACAGGGCAGGATTTTACTTCAAATTAGCAGAGAAGTGATCAGGTCTAAATAACAAAATATTTGTCCATTTGATTAAGTTTTGTAATCAGTTTTATACAGCAGGTGATTTTATGTTCGAATTTGAAGTGGACAACAGAAATATTAACACTAGTTAAAATCTGCCCACATCAAATTTGATTTTGATATTACTGTAACTTCAAAATCGAATGTTAGTAAATTTGAACTGTGAAAGAGAAAGTAGGGTGAGATTTAATAGGATGAGAGAATCAGAAAGTGAGAGATTTGGTAAAAAATCTCCAGTTTTTTTAAAGCGGCAATCATTTACACTGCAATACCAGTTTGATTTTGAAGTGTGAATGATTTCTGCTTTAAAAAAAAACTGGAGATTTCTTACCAAATATCTCACTTTCTGAATCTCTCATCCTATTAAATCTCACCCTAGATTTCAGTCAATTAAAATAGACATCGAAATCGACTACTACATTTTAGTAAATATACCCATTACATTTGACCTTTGTTACAGTTTTTTTGCCAGACATAGTAAACAAAATTAGTCTCATTATGCTCATACCAACATACAGTTCAGACCATACATTGCTAAATGCTGTAAAGTTTTTTTCTAAATCACTTTAAACCAAAGTAAGTTTAACCCTTACGCCTTACATATTTTTTAATTTCCTTTTCTAGAAAAAATTTGACATTGTCTTAGAATGCCCAATATCAACCTACCTATTTTGACGCATTGCATTTAAATAACATATTACATTTAAATAGCCACAGTTAATTTAAACGTTAAAATTATTGAATACACTACTTAATGGCATATGAAACCACGCAACAAAGTTTTTTGCTGATTACATTCAGAAGTTAGCTGCAGGACAGCTTGAATGATGTTTATTAACTCATGATTTATCTACCATAGTCTCACACATCATCATTCAAGCTTCTATTGCAGTTTTTATCTGAACAAGTTCTTCTAATTAAAACAGTAGGAAAGACATTTCAGGATTTCATTCACAAACTATATATACTCTGTATTCTGTAATGCCACTTTCACATAATGCCCTGAGTAGTGCCATTTACACAGAGTGCCCCCCTGGTGCCTTTCACATTGTGCCCCCCTGGTGCCTCTCATATTGTGCCCCCACTGGTGCCTCTCACATAGTGCCCCCACTTGTGCCTCTCAGATAGTGCCACCACATTGTGCCCTCACTAGTGCCTTTAAAATACGGTGCCCACTGGTGCTTCTTTATTGTGCCACCACAAGTGCCTCTAACATAGTGCTCCCACTGGTGCCTCTAACATTGTGCCCCCACTGGTGCTTCTCACATTGTTCCCCAACTAGAGCCTCTAAAATAGTGCCCCCACTTGTGCCTCTCATATTATGCCCCCACTAGTGCCTCTAAAATAGTGCTTCCACTGGGGCCCTCAGAAGTACTCACCACCCGCCTGCATGCTCAGCTACTCCGGCCACTGGCCTCCACAGACCCCATCCATCTGAAGCCATTTTGAATATGGCAACAGCTCATTAGCCAATCACTATTCACATCTACTGTCCACAAGCTCAGATTGGCTGGCAGACAGACCCTATTTCTCAAATCAGAACTTTAGCAAAAAACTCCAGAAAATAGCAAGGCACAGTCTGGCAGTCACAAAATGGGCACAGGGCAGCAAAATCTGGATTATAGGTCAACATGCATTAGGTCAGTAGTCAATAAGTTTGCCAATATTGGTCGATACGGACAATAGATCAACACAAACAAAGGGTCAAATGGATTTTTTTTAACATTTTCATATTTTACAATCCACTCGAGCTACAACTGGCAATGAGGCATGGGGAGCAAAGTGCGCCATGTGAGGTAATTAGCACACTTATTGCAGGTATATGCACTTTTATTAAAATAAATCATGTTGACTTTTTCAAGTGTCCACCCTTTGCTTCTGTCAACCTTTTTCTCATGTCAGTCTTATTCATGTCGACCATTTGTGGTCAACCTAGAAACTCTCAACCTATTTCCTGTCAACTCTGACTGATCCTCACCCAATTGCAACAGGTGGCAAAGTCAAGTGGGGTCAAATATGTGGTTGTGGTTGACCCCACTTGACTTTGTAGTGAAGATCAATTAGCAGCTCGCTCCATAGGTGCCAATGCTAAAAATTGAACATTGCCGCCTATCGTGAGAACTTTAGAAATTGATGTTATTTTCATAACATGGATGTCTGTGGAGATGCACACAGTCAATCAGATGCCTGGAGCTCCATGTCTGATTGGCTGAGGGGTGGGAACCCATAATTTTCAGGAAGGAAGTACCCGGTCCACTTTGGTGCCGGGTACTTCGGGTTGTTATTTTTCATTGCATGGACCTTATTTTGGACCAAAGAGGACACAATCTTCACCAAAGGAGCTGGAGAGTATAATTTACTTCAACAGGTACCCCATGGATATTTTACATGGACAAGTGGACCAATCCTTTGGGTCAAGTTAGGTGAGTATTTTATGTATAGGCTCCGTATGTATTAAAGTTAACTTTTTTAGGTGTGTGTGTGTTTATTAGGCTATAGGTTCTTCTGTGGAACTAAGAGTCCCAGTGGCCCATTAATGCCATGCATGCTGGGATTTGTGGTTCTCCAAGTTCCAGCATGCGGGGGAGGATTGGGTTCACAGCAGAACCCAATGGTTATTGATTTTATTTTTACAACAATGGAATCAAGCCAATGCCCACCACTCAGGGGTACTGGTGACATCCTTGGGCTTTAGCCCAGGTGGGGGTGCTCTGGAGGTGCGACACCCCCTTTATTGGGGGTCTCTGCTCCCCCAAGGTTCCGGCCTGGGCTGACTAGCCAGAGGTTAATGCTTTGGCTGAGGGACCTTATGTCCAAAGTGTCCCCTGGCTGTCGCATTAGCCTGCTGGAGGATTAAGCCTGGTGCTGGTTTTCAACATATGGGGGATCCCTAGTCATTTTGTCTCCCTTGATTTTTGGAACCAGAGCCAGGCCAAGATCCTGGTGTTTGTTTAAGAAATTCAGGAGGCCCCAACTTCTTATTCCCCCTGAATTTCTGTCACTAGGACCACCTTGATGAGCCCAGGGCTGGCTATTGCCAGGTGGTGGAACCGCACATTGGGTTTTTCTTTTCCTTCTTTATTTATTTTTTTACACTGGCCAGCTGTGCACAGATCTGACTGATACGTGCGCTGCTGCTGCTCCATACTGTATGTATTTGGCTGCTGGTATATGCAACAGCCAAATATGTACCAGAACGGTGGGATATGGCACCGTACGGTGTGTATTTCAGAAATACGCAAACTTCAAAAATGTGGAAAAATAATATGCATGTGTATGCACAATACGCTAACAATGCTAGTCGTTGGAATTCGTATTGCTATAGGCATGCGTATTGTTAGTACATTTTCCCCTGTGATTGTCAACATACCTGATCACATATTCCAGGAGCTCTAGATATGATATAGAATGGATAATGAAATAACACAAAGTTTATTAGAAAACTCACAATATAAATAAATAAACACCACATGTACATGCTTTTAAAAGCTATAACTTTTACAATTGTAAAAAATGATGTCCAAAATTTTGTTTTTAGTTTAGATGACAGCCAATTATATAAGCGTTACTGTTTTCTTATTCATGTTAGCAAATAAAAAAAAGACTGTGAGTACTTACAGTACATTTACCGAAGTGAGTGATTGTGAGCTAACTGATCAAAAACAGTAATGCTATGTTACGTTTGCCATCTTTGTCAATAAAGTTATAACTGTAATAAACATTGTTGTTCCGAAGTCCATTAGTGTACATAAATATATTCATCAGTCATCCTTATCCCTATAATTGTGCAATGGTCTCTACAGCCTAATAGCATCTTAGGACCTGCTCCTGTAATATTTAGTCTCCAGACCAGTGCTTTAACATCAGCAGCACAGCCTACAGTTTACAATGCATTTGCATCATGGGTCCCAGATGATCTCCTGTATCTTCTATTGGCTTCTCAGCTAATCTCCTGTGGGTTTCCAAACATCACTGACATTGACTCACCATCGAGAGTCCACCTGATCCAGCTGACTTCCAAAACCCTCTAGCTTCCAAGATACTCTGAGTGGGTTTCCAAGTCACCATGGACCCAACCTCTGATCACCATCTATTCACTATCAATAATCAATCCGCCCACCGGTTTTCTAAGTTTCCTAAAAGCTTCCTAGCTTCTCCAGTGGTCTATACGAAGTATCTTCAAAATTCGAATAAAGGAGCTCCTCCATTATTTGAATTTTGAACTGTGGTGCACCCCCTCCTCTTTTGCCACCATTGATCCTTATTGTTGTAGCTAGAGGGTTCATCCCCCTAAATCCAACCATGGGAATGTGCATTCTTTCCTGTACTTACTGTGAAATGCTGTTGTATGCAGTGGCGCATGCAGGTTTTTTTATGAGTACCCAGATATCCTCCCAGGAGTCTAAGGGCACTAGGCTGAAAGCTGAGGGTCCCCTATTCCCATGGGAACAAGAATTTTAGAAATCGGCCCTTGGGAACCGGAGATATCTGACTTCAAAGCTGTGGTCCCCATCCAAGCCTGTTAATTGGTCTTCCTAGTCAGATATTTCAGGTTCTGTCTGATTTAGAGTTTTTCTGAGGATATATTCCAAAAGCTGGGACTCTGCCCCTTTGATGGACACTAGTAGCTTGTCTCGATTGTGCCCAAAACCAGAGATATCAGCCTTCCAGCAGCTGGTTACTGCTCCAGCTCCACACACCTGGTATGTAGTTTTATATTATAATTGCCTCCTTAACTCTGATCTCCTAGTCCCCAGTACCACTGAACCACCGTCACTAGGATTCGAGGCTGACGTTAGGCATTCACCCCAAAGGTGGGTGTCCAGTGTCACCGTACTCACGGTGGTCCTCACCTGTGACAACCTCAAGTGTCCCCGGCATACATATTGGCAGCGACCTCACTCAGCAATCATCATCTTCATCGTTGTCTTCATCATCATCATCATCATCTTCTTCATCATTGTCTTCATCATCATTATCACCGTCATCATTGTCATCGTCATTTATCTTCTTCATTGTTATCACTGTCATCGTCTTCATTATTGTCATCACTTCATTAAAGCCTAATAACCACCTCCAACTAAGTACTGCTGGCTCAGTTAACCTAGAGACACTCGCCTCTTCTGGAGGTAACTAATACCGTCACTAGCCCGTGCAGCACAGTTATATTAAGGAATCCAGCTTCCGCTTCTCTCCAGCGACTTCCTCACAGGACGCTCAGAACGTGACAGTCAGGGGTTAAAGGGGAAGATTTATTAAGCTTGGAGAAGAGATAAATTGGAGATAAAGCGGAGAAAAGGTAAAAGGAGATAAAGCACCAGCCAATCAGCTGTGTTTGAAAAAGACAGTTGGTAGCTGATTGGCTGGTGCTTTATCTCCTTTTACCTTTTCTCCGCTTTATCTCCAGTTTATCTCTTCTCCAAGCTATATAAATCTGCCCTAAAGTGAGGGGGGAATAGGGTGGAGCTGAGGGGGTTATTCTGGTTGATTTGCAAGGCTGCAAATTCGCAGTGTTGCCGACCATCGAATGATGTGGAAGGCAAATGCATATCTAAGGTTGCTCTGAGGTAACCTTAGATGTGCGTGGGCATTCTGAAGGAAGTGGGCCGGCAGTTGACATCCGGAGATTACCACGCGATTTCCATGAGAGCACCCAGTGTTTTCTTGGGAATGCTCATGAAATGCTTGGCGTTCCCATGGGCACGTCCCCAGGCCTGCCGCCCCACGCCCCGCTAAGCCCCCCACCCGCAATGTTGGGTGCATGCACCCGGCGAGCACCCTCCATCTGCACATGCACAGAAATGCATCTGCGCATGCACAAACACACATCAGCCCCGTGTGAATGAAGGGGCTGATACGAACAGACCAGAATAAGATCCTGAGTTTCACCACCTGTAATGGTAGGGGAAACTGAGTTCCACCTCCACCACAGTCCTAGACAGTAATTCCAACAGAAAAGCCTTTCCCAGCGGCTTCTATATCCGGCACGGCATATGTGTGGCATGCCATCACCACTGCTGTAGTGAAGTAGAGCCAATAAGATGTACATGCAGAAGACAGGGTGAGAAGGGGACACAAAAAGGAAAGGAAGCTGCTGGAGGGACACAGGACATGTAACTACTGAGGGACATGGACAATGAGCTGCCGGAGTGAAAGAGACAGATACAGTATGTGTATAAGCAGCACTACTGTGGAAATTATGTGTATAATGGGCACTACAATTTTGTAAATAATGGGCACTGCTATGTGATGTAATATGAATCAGTGGCACTACATGCGGTGTAATGTGTATATGATTGTGCTTCTGGGTGGCATATTGTTAATTTGAGTTACTATTGTTTGACTACACCCCTTCCTTGTGGGACCACTATCTCTTTATGGGAGGTAGGGCACAAATTTGTAGTTAGGAGTGGTTACCAAAAACCCCTGGCACAGGCTCTGCTTAATGGGGGAGGGGGAAGGGGTGTCAGGGGAAATTAGTTCCACCACCTCTCCAGGACCACTTTAAGCCCTGCCTTTTGTGTTTGTTCTGTTATTTAAAGTATTATTGTATTTAATGGAGAAATTCGAATAATAAGGAGCAACAATATCTTTATTTTATGTTTCTTTTTTATTAACCAGTATAACTTTTTATGGGTCCTCTAGAATGTCCTTATGGCCGGTACCTATTAACTGTGTACATAAATAACTTCTCAGCTAAAGCCTCGGCTGTCCTCCCATTTGGGTGGACAGAGACTGCACTATGCCAGCTTCAGTTTGCTTCTGCTGACCTTATATTTGACCATTATGCAATATACCATATGTTGCCCATCTCCAGGAAATAAAACAAAAAATACTTAATATAATATAATTAAGTTAATATTGCAAGACCATATGTGCTGTATAACATAATGACCTATGATAACATGAGGATTGTTCTACCTTAGTTTCATTTACTGTATTAATTCCAAGTAGAAGAAGCATTACTGCACCTTGAGGTGTCTGCAGATCACAGCGGCTGTATCATGAGACTAATCCTTGGCTATAAATGTTATTTCATTTGTGCATGCTGAATGTATAATAGCTTCACATTTTCAAATTACATTTACATTGTGACAATAATTTTGTTTGCCGTGCGGTTTTAATTGGAACATTAGTTGTGTTGATGCTAACATGCTTGGAAAAAAGAAAGATATATATAGAAACAGTAAAATTTAATGGATGAAAACATTTTGCAAATCGAGTCATTGAAATTCATTAACTGCTCAGATATGATAAAATATCCTCGGATGTGCTAGAAGATAACTAGAGGTGAGAGATAGAATTAATCCCTTTTTTTAATTCCTTGGATTTGCGGCAGTTCAGAAGTGTCACATTTACATTGTCGTAAGAGCACTTGAAAATCCTGACATTTCGTGACCATCTGTAGACAAGTTATAGGATTATGATATGCAGTACAATGGATCTGCCATTTACAGACGTGTGGTCTGCACAACTAACAGAAGTCTAGTGAACATTTATCATTAATTGCTAGTTAGAAAGTCATAGTTAGATATATATAGTAATTGATTAAACATAAGCTTCTACACAAAAATATGATAGATAATATACACTTAGGATAGAGATAATTATTTCCAAACCTTATCAATGCAAAATTGTTACCCCAAAAATAGCAAATTAATTTCCCTTGAAACTATTTTTTCACAGCTCCGTATTAATTTGACAATAAGGGAGTCTATTTTTTTGTGCTAGATTATACTGCAGTACAGTACTGAGTCATGTAGGTGCATGTGACTGGTGTCCTTAACATTAATTCCTAAAACGCATTCTTAAGGAACAAGCAGGCAATTGCAGTATAACAGATAGTATTTCAAAGTATTTAATAAGGCAACAGTTATGTACAGATGGAGCGCCTTTCGTTCATCGCTGGGGCTCCCAGAATGCCCCGCTGACGAGCCGACACTCCATCTGACTGGGACGTGTGAGCAGGGGCCACGGCAGATGGTCCACCAGGCAAGTGGCCTACTGGGTAAGTGTGATGTTAAAGTCACCAAAGCAGTCAACCTTTCTTTCTCCTTACAGTTGTTCCTAGGATAGTTAAGCAGGTGGAAGGGAGTATGGTGGAGTGCCGGTTGTTGGCATTAAATAATGGTATGGTCAGAACGGTAGATTGTGGGTTGTTGCGCTGCTTTAATAAAGAAACAATCGTGTGCAATTGTTACTCAGCTCGCCCCCTACTGACCACAACATCGGAGGTCTGTCAACGGGAGACGGCCATCAGGCGGGTGTGGCTTGAGCCGGCTAGACGCTATCAACTATACTGCGACAGGAGCCTTACTCATTCGTATCATAAAGGTATTGCTGCCTACTTACAGCCGAGGAGAGTTTTATTAACATAGATTATATGTTGATAAAAACTGCTCTAGTTTGGATACTATCTCTACATCTGCACCTCTTTTTGACAACAAACCTATGGCATTGGAGATTTCGCCACCAAATTACAATTCTCCAATTGTTCAGAGTGTGATATCACCCTATTTGAGCACAAGACACTTTAACTGAAGGAGTTTTCTTCAAGTATACACAATACCATTCTGGAATTGGTCATTTTGAATGTATAAAATCTTTATTACATCAATTAGGAGCTTTTTATTAATGAATTGTTTATATTGTGAATTGTAATTTTATACACTTTTTTATTTTTTATATTATTACAATAAATGTTTTGGTATTTTGAAATTTTCCAATTGTTTGGCACTCTCTTATACATATATACATTTATTAGTAAGGATTTAATTGTATATACATTTTCCATCTATGTTGCGCTGCTTACATGAGGTGCGCTCTTTTGCTCTAGGGGAGTTAGAGCCTGGAAAAGTTGGCCAGTGAGCACGTTGCCCATTGGGTAAGTGTTAAAGCATGATATTAATGTCATCAAGCAGTTTACTGTTCTTTCTTTGTCGACCATAGTTCTCCTGATAAATGGCTTAATAAAAGGTTGAACAATTTTTTTTATGGCAATTACTTTGTCTGTGGCATTATTTAAGGGTCAACCCCACTTGATTGGAGGGTTTTAATCAGCTATTTGTTGGAGGGCACTCTCACATATGCTGATAGGGGGTTTAGGAAGATTGAGTGAACATAGGTCCAGTACAAAATTAAACACCTAAGTTTATTGAGAGTGCTAAACAGCTCTGGTTAGGGGAAGAGTATAGAATTATGTGTAGCATCCAATAGAAGTAGGGGGGTGGGCTGTGGAAGGGGGGCAGATGGTTTACTTTTTAAGTGTTAGCAGGATAGGGCTGGCCTCTTTGTTCCTGGTTCCCCGCCAACCCGCTCCAGTTATTTAACTTTTTCTTGCCAGCTGAGATTTGTAAACCTAACGGTGGCTTTAAAGAATTGTATGGTCAGAACAGTAGTCTATGGGCTTGTGCACTGGTTTTTTGAGGGGTGCTCTCCTACTCTAGGAGAGTTAGAGACTGGAAAAGTGGGCCAACTGGCATGAGGCCCATTGGGTAAGCAATAAAGCATGACATTGAAGTCATCAAGCAGTTTACCATTATGTGATAAGGGGGGAAATTTACTAAAGGAAATTTGTAAAAAATAGGTGTATTTGTATCCAGAAATACACTTATTTTTGACATTTACTATCCTGAAAATACGGCAATTTGTATTTGTATTGATAGCACATCAATACGAATACAAATTGCCGTATTTTTGGGATAGTAAATGTCAAAAATAAGTGTACTTCTGGATACAAATACACCTTTTTTTTTTACAAATTTCCTTTAGTAAATTTCCCCCAAAGTGTCTGGTTTTTATCACCGGCCAATAAGCTCCTACCTGTCATTTTTCAAACCAAGCCTATAACTTCACAGGTAGGAGCTGATTGGCCGGTGATAAAGTACTAGCCACTTTATCACTTCAGCGTGCTTAATAAATCTGCTTCGTAGTTCTGCACGCTCCAGAAAGGGGGTGTGGCTACTAGAAAGGGGCATGTCTTTAATTTAAGTGTACCACACCACATATCCTTTATACACATTATATACCACAATAATAGGACCCTTACACATTATGTCACATGGTATGAGCCAAAATTACACATAATGCCCACTCTTAGCCACAGCAGTAGCTTTGCTTACCCATAATGCCCACTGTATCTCACAGTAGTAGCAATGCCTTTCCATAATGCCCACTGTTGCCCTCAGTAGTAGCACTGCGTAACTCCAACACCAGTTGCTGATAGAAGTAGCACTTTGTAACGCCAACACCGGTTGCCAACAGTAACACTGCATAACACCCACACCAGTTGCCAACAATAGTAGTGCTGCATAAAACCCACACCAATTGCCAACTGTAGTAGCACTGCGTAAGGCCAGCACCAGTTGCTGGCATTAGTAGCGAAGCCTAAAGCTAACACCAGAGAGAGTGGGGGAAGTGTGGGAAAAGAGATGGTGAGCAGAGACACAGGAGAAAAAGAGACTAGTGGGAGAGAGAGAGACATTAAGAGAGGTTTGAGAGAGGACAGAGAAAGAGCAGGGGAGAGAGGGAGGGGTGGGGAACATTGGAGGGAGAAAGATGAGAGAGGGATCGAAGGGAAGAGATGGACAAGGTGGGGGAGCATGGGAGGGAAAAAAGAGGATAGAGGGAGGGAGCACAGGAGAGAGGAAGGGGGTGAGGGGCACTAGAAGGAGAAAAAGAGAATGGGGTACGCTGGGGAGAGAGCACAGGAGATAAAGGGAGGCTGTGGGGAAGCAAGGGAGAGAGAAACAGGAGATACTGTAGCAGGGAGCGCAGGGGAGAGAGAGTGCACAGGAAAGATGAGAGCCAGGCTGTGACAGAAACTTCAGTGCCAGGTCTCCTAAATAGCGCCTCGCGAAGAGACCTGCTCACCATGGCTGCCGGGCCTATGTCTCCCCACTGCTCACTGCCGTGAATCCATGCTGTGTGTGTGAGTGTGTAGAGGGTGGCTGGTGCAGCAGTATTGAACAGGTGGGGACACAGTGGAGGAAGGAGCGGCAGACCAACAGAGGCACACAGTCACAGCCTGCCCTGCACAGACTCTCAGGTCAGGACATATTGGCAGCATGGTGGGTGGCGACTGATGCAGCGGGGAGGCTGGCTGCAGGACAAGCATTTCAGTCAGCAGAGCTCTCCACAGATCCGCCGTTGGCACTGGCTTCCCCCACCCCAGTCAGTTAGTAATGCTGCGCTGATCACTCACCACGGCAGTGCCCAGTGTCTCAAATCATCTGTCCAGACTCCCAGCTCGCAGGCCACATAGGCATCTAATGATGTTGGCGGGGTGGCGCAATCCACGCTTTGGCTCCTCTGCCCTGCATAGATCATGTGTGCAGGGGAGAGGAGCCAATCCTCACAGACACTGCTAGCAAACAAGGGCGGGCTTTCAGGTTGACTGGTAGCCAGCCCAGCCCTATTATTATTTACAGTGTCCGGATGTCTGTGGCGGCATGAAAAATTAAGAAATAGTAAAAAAATATATATACATAATTACTAAACTACAGAGGGGGCACGTGCCAGGGTGCCCCCCCCCTTAAATGCGCCCATGCATCCTCTCGCAGCGTAGCGAGAAGATTCAGGCAGTGGGGTGGGTGTTCGTTTGATGGGGTGGCAGGGCGGCATTAACCTGCTCGCTAGACTCTGAATTTATGCAGCCTAGAGAGCAGGCTGCAGCTCCTGTGTTCACTCTACCCGAATTTGATCTAGGATTTAGTTTTAAGTGCAGGGGCAAACGCCGGATTTTCAGAAGGGGGTTTCCAGAGAGGGGCGGAGCAAAGCACGGAGATGGACACTTAGGTGACCCAGTATATGCCGGGTCAGTTAAAGTATTATAGATAGACCAGATACCTGGCTTGAAGGGACGCCGAGGGTTGCTATGCAACAAGGCAGCAGTGCTTACTGAGGATGGCGCGCGTCACCATTCCATGACCCGCGTCATCTCCATGGGACGCAACGTCCGATACCCGGAAGTACCGTTTGCAGGCACCGGGAACGCAGCGGGATGACAGTACATCGGCTATTTAAAGTAAGTAAGCTCACCTATCCGGTTGTTGTTTTTTGCACCTGCACTTTACCCCTGCTTGTCCATCCTGACGAAAAGGCGAATGCCTTGAAACGTAGACAATTTCATGGACAACTTTTGATGCACTTTAAATAAACCTACAAGAGCTTTTTTTCATCTCAAGTCCTGTGAGTGCCGCCTTATTCCGCCTCCCCGGCCAGGGGAAGGCGGGCACCCCTGCATATATATATATATATATATATATATATATATACACATAACAGCAGTGTAGACCCCTGGGCATAGCAATGTATTGGGGCTGCTACCGATCCTCCAGCAGTAGGGGTGGGGGAAGCTTTGATGTCCCGCGGGTGGTAGGGGGTATTATATCAACCGCTCAGCGTGTAGGGCCTGGATCAGTAATTTCCACTAATTACCCCTTTACTGCACAGATGGTGGGAGATGGGGTGGGAGAAGGGGGCATTGGGCTGACTGAAGGGGCCCTGATACATAACTTCCAGGGTGGTAGCGGATGTTTAGTACGCAGAGGAGGGGTGTATAGTGGAGTGGGCTTATTATTCATAATTTTCTGATGGGAGGACAGCTTGCTTGACTGCAGATATCTAGAGAAAATAGAGAATCCCACCAACCAAATGGTACTGGGGACTAGGGGATCAGAGTTCAGGAGGCTGAGCAATCCGCCAACGAGTATATAAAACTACATACCAGGTGTGTGGAGCTGGAGCAGTAACCAGCTGCTGGAAGGTTGATATCTCTGGTTCTGGGCAGAGTAGAGACAAACTTCTAGTGTCTCTCAAAGGGGGAGAGCCCCAGCTTTTGGAATATATCCTCAGAAAAACTTTAAGTCAGACAGAACCTGGAATATCTGACTGGGAAGAGCAATTAACAGGCTTGGATGGGGACCACTGTTTTGAAGTCAGATATCTCCGGTTTCCCAGGGCCGATTTTTAAAATTCTTGTACCCATGGAAAGAGGGGACCCTCAGCTTTCAGGGTAGGGGCCTTAGATTCCTAGGGGGTTCTGGGTACTCAGAAACCTCCCCTGCGTGCGCTACTGAAGTGGTATTAATAGGCATACAGTATGTACTGTGTTAATCCACATTAAAAGCTGACTGTTGCTATTAGCAACATCTCCACTTTCTATCCCTAGGCTTTATACATCTCCCCCAAAAAGAGAAGATCTGGGAAAAAATTATAACCGGTAGCTTTCACAACTCTTTTAATTTTCCATCTTAACCAGGTAATTTAAAGCAGCTACGTATTTCTGTGTACGGTTATCTATTTGCGAAGATCACACACCTTTTCACTTCTTTCAATATTTTTGGCTCTTTAAACAAGCAATACAATACTGTGTATTCTGAAAAATTGTCAGAAATAGTACACTGGGGTCTTTTTGCTAAGCCTTGTGTAGAGACAAACTGATGTCTTGACCACAGCTGAAAGGGACTATTGCCATGCTCCTAATGGCCATGTTACAGACTGGGTTTGAAAAACGAAGGTTAGGAGCTGAGTAATTGGTACTTTAGCTCCATTCAAGCCTTAGTAAATAGAACCAATCTCTCTCCACATTACTTATCTCCATAATTTGATAAATCTCCCCCTAAGCATGCAAATAATCTCTTTCAGCTGTGGTAATGACATCGGTTTGTACAGTTTAGCCTTGATCTGGTAGGGCCAAACAGGTTCCTTGTTGCTGTAGATAGTTAGAAGAATCAGTCCTGGTCATACACCATGCCTTTCCATATTAGTTCCAATGTTTCAATGCATCAAGTTGGAAAATACTGACAAAAGAGAACACATTCAGGAGCTTATGATTCTCTATGAGTGAATACTATATACATTTACTGAAAATAATAAAATAAACAGTAGTATGTGGATCCTCTGGTTGAGAGAATGTTTTGAGTGGTACTTATTATCAATAACGCAAGGTAGGGTTCAATTGAGATTTGTTTAACGACAGTATTTCCATTTTGAGCTTACCTGCTATTTTCAAAAATTTATGGAAAAACAAGCAATTATACTATGCATTATGGACCTTATTCAGGTCCATTTGTTGGTGCATATGCATTCCCACATGGGGCGATGTTTAGCATCTGCGCATGCTCAGACGCATTTATGCGCATGTGCAGATGCTGTAAACGTTCACTGGGTGAACGTACCCAACCTTGTGTCCGGTGGGCGAGGGGTGGGCATGTGGCGGTGGGCAGGGGTACCCATGCATGGGAACGCTCAGCATTTCATGGGCGTTCCCATTAAAACGCTGGGCATTCCCATGGTAATCACCTGTTAATGTGAGCGCTGGGGGCTGGCAGCTAACATCCCCGGAGGTCAGCTGCCAGCCCATTTCAGTGAGAACTTAAACGCATATAAAATTGACCTGAGAGTCACTTTATATATGCGTCGGTGTCCATCAAAAGCTGTGGGCGGTTCCCATTGGCATGCAAATGGATGTATATGTAAATCATCCATTCGCATGCCATGTGAACGCCCGTCACCACCATTCATTGGGTGGGTTCTGGTTGACATGCAAGGATGAGAATTCGCATCCGAACGAATCAACCAGAATAGCCCCTTTGTTTATCTCCAAACAGCTATTATTATTTTTTTTTAACTAATTACATTTTAATTAAATATCTATAATTTGAGAGAATTTTTTGGTTGTTTTTTACAATTTATGTACAGTATATTTGGGAGTCAGAATAATATACATACTGTATTTTCCTATATATTTATCTAAAGTTAATAAACTGAAGCTTGGTTGTACACAACTCTGAAGCACATTTAGTATGAATAATTAATACAATATTGTATTTAGCTTCAATAAATGATTTAAAATTTTAATATAAAGGAACTTCTGTTCTCTATTTTCTTACTAAAGCCATTATGGTCCTGCCCAGTTATTACCACTTTAAATACCAAAATAATTAAATAGCAGTTACAATTGTGTAAGAAAAGAATATAGAAAACAAATACAGGATTATTGTATAACTTTCCTATAATAATTGTAAACTTTATTAAAAATGTAATCCCATGTAGTACAGTACCTATGGCTAAAGGCTTTATTTGTATTTTCTTTTATTACTGTATTATTGATTAGTGATATGAAATTCATGAACAAGAAAAATGATTGTATTCGATCTTGAAATGACCTTCACCTATAATATGGAATGCTATGTGTTTAGTTTGTGTGGTTTTTCCCATGATTTAAGTTCAGAGTTGGAATAGTTTATCATGTACAGTTTTGCAGGCATTACCAGACTAGCTTATATAAATAGTGAGTAAGTAAAACAAGACATTTTTTCCCCCAGCTAACTGAATGGTTTTAGTAACCAATCTTGAACACTACATGATAATAGAATTCAGAGATATTGGTTACATATACCTGCGCAGATGTATGTAACCAATATCTCTGAATTCTATTATCATGTAGTGTTCAAGATTGGTTACTAATACTATTCAGTGAGCTGGGGGGGAAAATGTCTTGTTTTACTTACTCAGTATTAACCCCTCCCTTGCATGCACCTGTACCGGTTAGTGTCAGAGTAGCTCAGGAAGCTCAGGAATCACAGCAAAGCAACTGTGTAGCAATGCACGATAGAAGTTGTCCCAGAGAGGAGGAAATCTGGTGCAGGGAACTTAATCCCCCAGGAGAGCTGTCATTGGTCAAGAGTAATGAGCCAAGTGCATAAATATTCCTAATTGCATTGATCATGTGACCATCCAAGATGGCGACTTTTATACCTGCAAGCCAGCCGGAGCTGTCTCACCTAAACAGGAACAATTTGCTATTAGCGACTATCTCCTACCAGACCTCCCCAGCCTTACACCGATGAGATGCCGCGCCCGAACAGGTGAGTAGCCGCCTCTTTAGCAAAACCCTAACGGATAATGACATCTACAGCCCAGGCCAGCAGTAGACTTGAGAGGTGGTACCTCCTTTTTGGGAAAACACAGAGAAACACTGCACAGATTTGATTTGTGGAGTTTTCTTAAGCACACTTCTCAGAGGGATGTCTATTTGAAAAGTGTATTTTGGACTGAGTTTGGTCCGTATTGTATAATTTACCATTGAAATGGTGTATTAACCTCTGTTTAAATATATGTCAGTGTTTTGCTGTTCAAATGATTATTTCCCTCCTGTGTTTGCCTTTAGGAAATTTCCAAGTTTAAAAAATAATGCTAAATATGCTTGAGAATCCAATTTCGTGCAAAACATGATTCTTAGTAAATTGACACCATGAGTGGTCTGTATGGGGTAGTGAGAGGCATTGGGTGAATTAGATCTTTTAAAGCATTTTTTTAAAAGCAACATAAGCCAGCCTTTGCCTTGTAAATGATTGCCACTTTAAAACATCTGATAAAGCCACCAGGATATCGCCCTGCGATTTACAGGTTATTACAATTCATTTATAGAGAGAGAACCCGTGAAAACATAAAAATAACTACTGGGGTAATTATGACCACACTGATAGGAATAACTAAAACCATTATTTCTCTGCAAGATGTTAATATACATACAAAACTTCTCATATAAAATGTAAAAAAAAATACTTTTTAATACGTTCATATCAAAGAAATCCTATAAAATGAAAACACAAAGTAATTTAATTCACAATCGTATAACATAAAAATACTATACAATTTGTACATTCTACAAAATACTGTAAGTATCTTCATAAATGTTAATTTGATTAAGCAAACACAATGAAAGTTTCAAACAGAAATTCTTTTTTTCAGCAGCTTGCTCCTGCGACCAGCTGATTACCTCTGCGGCACCGCCGGCAGAGGTTCCCCTTCATCAGCTACCATCTCTGGTCGCTGATGAAAAGGAGAAACTGAGCAATATATTGCTCAGCCATATATGGCAATATATGGCTGAGCAATATATCTCCCCTGTGTGTACGGGGCTTAAGTTCTAATTAGCAATTTGTGCTTTAGATTTATTACAGCCTCTGTAGCTGCTGTAGCTTTATTGCGCTGTCAGTGGCAATATTTATTTCATTTCAACATGCAATGACATCATGAAGCACTACTGAGACAGGCAGAGCAGAGGATCCATGGTGGTGAGCAGCCAGAAGACATCATAAAATGTAAGGGTACTTGTTTAGTTTCACGGCGGCAGTATGGTTGCCATGAACTTCCGGCTGCTGCGCTCACTAAACTATCAAAAATAAGGTAAATGAACTCTATGCCAATGAAGATAGTTCATACCCCTACTATCCACGTTGGCATAGAGTTAATTTTAGATAGAGTGGCGAGTGCAGCGAGCCACCGAGCCCACAGCGTGGGCGAGCGAAGCAAGCCCCGCAAGGGGACTCAGACGCACGGCAGCTGCCGCCGTGAACATAAACAAGTACCAATGTAAGTGTATTAGCTGGAGAGACACTGGCTGGGCTGGGGCTGGAGTCTACAGGGATTAATTCATGTTGTTTGATATTTTATATAAGTGCACTATTTTAACAATGCTCTGAAGCTGGTGCTGGAGAGATACATGAGTATGCTGGAGAGACACAGAGGGGTTAAGGCTGTGCGGGAGGGAGAGAACATTACAATGGCTGAATGGGAGCATTGCATCCCAAGACCATGTGCTTACATGAGACCTAGGGCCTTATTCTAGTTCACTCTTTCTGACAAAATCCTTCTTAGATGGACAAAACCATGTGCACTGCAGGGGGGCAGCTGTAAAATGTGCAGAGAGAATTAGATTTGGGTGAGTTATTTTGTTTCTGTGCAGGGTAAATACTGACTGCTTTATTTTTACACTGCAATATAGATCTCACTGTGAAGTAAAAGCGTTTAACAACGAACGGTCGAAGGCAGCCATCTCCATACATATTCACAGCTGCTGTCCAGCCAAATTGGATCCACAAGTTGGACATACAACCGGGACTATATCAAATACATCCCTCCAGTAGGAGACGTTTAGCTGATCATCACCGTTGGTAATAGCAACAACCACGTGGACCATCACCGTTGGTAACTATAACAACCACGTGGGTACCCATGGACTAACAATTCTCACACTGGAGCAACTTTGCACACAATGACTTATTTTTAACTCACTCTTTTTTACCTCTTTTTTATATACCCCCCACTTTTTTTCCATTTTTTTAGAGAATTCTCTAATGGGGTTGTATGTATTGCTTTGAATGTAATACATGTTTATTTTATACAGCCTACTGTAGGTAATTATTTTTCAGTACAAACCAAAGCGCTGTATTCCTTTGTTTTTTCTTGTCTTTAACCATATAAGGAGCTTTACACACTCCCTTATACAGCAGCTGTAGCTGTACCTGAGGTTCATAGCTTTCCTTTTATCTTTGAAGTAAAACCCCACCCAAATCTAATTCTCTCTGCACAAGTAACATCTGCCCCACCTGCAGTGCACATGGTTTTGTCCATCTAAGAAGAAATTTGTCATAAAGAGTGAACTAGAATAAGGCCCCATGTCCCTTCTGTGATGACATGACCACTTTTCATATGCATGTGCAAAACCTCAGACGTGAAGGGTGGGGGCACCAGACAAAGTTTTGCCAAAGTGGACATAATAAATGATCAGATATGGAGAGAAAACATAATGGCATTTGTACAGTATACAATTTATGGTGAATATAATAAATTAGCCCCCTACAAATGGAAAATATTATTTACCCATTTGAATTCTCCCATAATGTCTATTTATCGCAGACACCCAACACATTGACATTGACAGATCCCATCCACATTGATATTTCTGGATGGGATCTGTCAGAATATTGGTTTTACGGTGCATTGGTTCCCAAACTGTGTGACGTGGGGTACTTGAAGGATTGCCTGGGGTCGTCGGTCCAGATTCAAGTCAAATTATTAATGATCAATGTATTAGGCAAAATTGTGGCTTCTATTCATAAAATACATGGAAAAGCAGAATGAATCCTGTCTGTCACCAGATAACTGAACTGAAGATATAAAAACTATTGACTTTTGGCTTAAGGGTGTCATCAAAAAAAATCTGATACTCTATGGCACCCTCATTTTAAAAAAGTTTGCGAACCTCTGGCACAGCACGTTCAATATGCAAATAGTAAAGCAGTTTATGTAATAATGGAAAGGTGTTGTTATTATTTACTGTAAAGTGAACAAAAAATGTAAATTATACAGTAGAATCCATCATTGTTACTAACTGTCATGAATACATTATTGATCTAAATTGGTGACTTGGTGGTGTAAATTGGTTGTTGAATGGACATTGGGAGAATTATGGTAGTCAGTGGAGCGCAGCTTTCAAAAGAATTTATAAATAGAGGTAAATAGAAGAGTAAATAAAAATGTTCTGATATTTAAAAAAAAAGGTATGGTGGTACTTCCTCATCTTTGCGGCCACTGTTTACTCTATGGAACTTAGGTAGTGCTGCTAAGCATCACCGTCCCCTCGTTTCGCTCGCCAGGCTTCCGGCTTGGTAGCTCGCTTGCCACTACTTTACTAAAGGTAATAGATGGTGGCATGAACACAGGAGGATCGCGTGGACCCAGGGTGGTGGCGTGATTTGTAATAGTTCCCTCGCCAAAAATCCTTATGTAGCAGTTAAGTAGTGGCTAACGTAACTGGCGCATCGGTGGCCGCAAAGATGAGGAAGTACCAGTAAGGCTATTTTGTAAAAAAGTTATGTTAAGATGATGTGTGCATGAGTTAAATTTGTATCTAGACAGTAGCACAAAACATACTGTATATATTTACTGTCATTCGGCAGAAAAGAGGTATAGAATATATTATATAAAATAAATGTTGCATAAATAACAAAGAAATGTCTAAGATCTCATTTATACTTCCAGAATTATGCTTAGTCCTGTTAAAGCCTTAAAATATGTCAATGTATTGAGTGAGCAGAGGCTGAGTAGTTTGTAAAAGCCATCAACATGACACCTGCATTGATTTATTCATATAACCTACTGACCATTACCTGAGAGCCTACCAATAAAATTGTGTGTCAAAGCCTGGGCAACAGCCCAGTTACAAATATAAGAGTAGATTTTGTGCCAGTATCAATCAATATATTCAAATTTACGCTGCATTTATATAATATTATTGTATAAATCGCCCCCTCCATTTGTATAATATTGAGATGCTACTTATCAAGCAGATAAAGATGAATATATTCTGTAGAACTTCATTTAGTAGTTATTGTAGATTTAAAGCCCCGTACACAGGGATGTGCACCGGCCACTTTTCGCGTTTTGGGTTTTCAGTTCTGATTAACACATGCGGGCACCTTCGGACTGATACGGGACACAATGGGGCACCCATGGAATTACACGGCACACATGCAGGTACCCCTGGACTGATACGACACACTTAGCATCACCCCCGGACTGATACAGCACACTTAGCATCACCCATGGACTGATACAGCACACTTAGCGTCACCCCTGCACTGATACGAAATACTTAGCATCAACCCTGGACTGATACAGCACACTTAGCGTCACCCCTAGACTAATACGAAACACTTAGCATCAACCCTGGACTGATACAGCACACTTAGCATCACCCCTGGACTGATACGACACACTTAGCATCAACCCTGGACTGATACAGCACACTTAGCGTCACCCCTGGACTGATACGACACACTTAGCATCACCCCTGGACTGATACAGCACACTTAGCAGCACCCCATGAATTATACCGAAAACTTGGCAGCAACCCATGAATTATTTGACACACTTGGCTCACCCCAGGAATTATGTGTCACACATGCGGGTACCCCTGACCTGATACAGCACACATGGAATTATATGGCACAGATGGCGGCACCCCTGGACGGATACAGCACACATGACGGCAGACATGGCAACATTCCTGCCGTTAAAAAAAGAAAAACTTTTATTCTTTTAATTAAAAAAAAAGAGCAGCACACCTGGAATAATACGGCAGACTTAGCAAGACCCCTTGAATTGTACTGCACTCTAGGTTCACTCCTGGACTGATACAGCACATTTAACAGCCCTTGCAGTAAAACATTTTTTATTTTTTTATTTTTTCACTTTCATTAAAAAAAAGGGCAGCTTCCCTGGTCTCATACAGGACACATGGGGGCAACCCTGGTCTGATATGGGACACATGGGGGCACCCATATAATTATACGGCACACATGGGGGCACCCCTGGACTGATACAGGATACATGCGGGAACCCCTGGACAGATATGGGACACATGCGCGCACCCCGGTCTGATATGGGACACATGGGGGCACCCCTGTAATTATACGGCACACATGGGGGCACCCCTGGAATAATACGGCACACGTGCGGGCACCCCTGGTCTGATCTGACACATATGGGGGCATCCCTGGACTGATACGGGACACATGGGGGCTCCCATGGAATTATACAGCACAAATCCGGGCACCCCTGGACTGATACAGGAGACTGGGCAGCACAGCTGGACTGATATGGAACACTTAACACCCCTTGCAGGTTATAAAAAAAACACCTTTTTTAATTTCAATTAAAAAATGGGGGTAGCTCCCCAGGACTGATACGGGACACTGGGCACCCCTGGAAATATACGGCACACATACGGGCACCCCTGGACTGAAACGGGA
This sequence comes from Crinia signifera, assembly GCF_055691185.1. Lineage (NCBI taxonomy): Eukaryota > Metazoa > Chordata > Amphibia > Anura > Myobatrachidae > Crinia > Crinia signifera. The sequence continues at coordinate 233,023,302 of NC_139221.1, read as the reverse complement.
CACTGGGCAGCACAGCTGGACTGATATGGCACACTTAACAGCCTTTGCAGGTTAAAAAAAAACACCTTTTTTTGCCACACCCTGCTCATCTCTGTGGCTGCCTTCTGGTGCACACTGCACAGCGATCCTGGATCTCTGACCTCTTTCTCCCCCAACATGCACAGCTGGCCTCACCTTCCGGCTGCATGGAGGAGGAGCCAATACACAGGCCCATGTCCCTCGACTGTAGCACACCTCCACACCTGGCTGAACTCCAGTTAAAGCTGCAGGAGTGCTTATAGGGAGAGTTGCACTTTGCAATACTAATCACATAGGTTATCCCAATGTTTGGAGAGATATACCTCCATAGATTAGTACATCCACCCATAGTATGAATAGTTTTTTAGACAATGGGGCAGATGCACTAAGCCTTGGACGTAGATAAAGTACCTGCCAACTACCTCCTAACTGTCATTTTTCAAACACAGGCAAGGTAGTTAGGAGCTGATTGGCTGGTACTTTATCTCCACTAACTTTATCTACATCCAAGACATGTTTATAATTTATTAACAGTTTCTTATATATAGTGCAAAAAATGATGATGCACTTTACAATTGTAAACAGTGATACAACAAACTGGGTATTTAAAGGTAGGAGGGCCCTGCACATAAGCTTACAATCTATAGGAAACTCATTAAGCCACACAGTTTAAACCCTTATACACATTACAGCACACCAAATGGTAATGGCCCTTTCACGCAGTGCCCACAGTAGTGTCCCTTATACACAATGCCCATATTAGTAATGCATCAAAACAGTGAGAGAGAGCATCCCCAAATGTAAAGAACAACTGGCCAAACTGAATCTTTCAAGCAGCATACAGCTTTTTGAACTTGTAAATGTGGCAATCCACTCTGAGTGCCCCTGTGCCCTCAAAAAGGCTTAATGGCAGCCAATGCTGCTATTAGGAAAGACTGCAGCTTCATAGACACTGCAGGGATGTGAGGGGTTAACAGACCCAGCTCACATCCACGTGCAGAGAACCTGACATTCCCCTGATTGGCTGCCCTGGAGTGTGTGAAGACAGGAAGCTGAGAGGTCAGGGGTCAGCCAGCAGAACGGGACAGAGAAAACTTGCTGCAGTGGAGAGAAGGCAGAGATTGTGCAGAGAGTGAGAAGACGTGCTGGGAGCATGGTGAGAGTCAGGCAGAGAGAGGAGAAAGCCCAGCAGCGTGTGTGCAGTGAATGGAGAAGCTGTTCCCCTGTCCTGCACTGAAGAGGAGATCAGGTGCTGCTGATAGGTGCCAGGCAGAGTGAGACCCAGAGAGGAGTGAGAGACCCAGAGAGGAGTGAGAGACCCTGAAGAGTCATGACCAGCAGGAGCTGGCATCTGCAGCTGAGAGTTAAGGTACAGGAGCTCCCCTACCCCCAGGCTGGCCTGCACCCCACATTGGCCCACTTTACCCAGCTATTGAAGTGGCTCTCCACTGCATAGGGGACAACTGTTATTGGGGTGCTGATCACCCTGCGACATTAGCATCCCAGAGACACCTGCAACACCCCTCTGGTTGCATGCCAGATTTGCCACCACTGCCAAGCCTATATCTACAGCCTTCGTTGTATGTCTAGCAGGGGGTTGCCCTAGGTAACGGGAACCCGCCTGTACCCTATTGAAGGGATTGTTAATTTGCTCTGCCATGCTCGTAGTCAGTGTGCACACTAAGTTAGGTCCTAATTCAAAGTGAGGATATTTGTCGACGTGGGACCATTATGTTGACACGTGACTGTGTATGTTGATTCATTTGCCAATAGATTATATTGAAGTTTCTGAGCCATTTAAATTGATTGCTAGATAGAATGATTATTGTTTGATTGTATGCTTTACTGTAGGTGTTTGTTCATTGAGTATTTCTTCTTGTCATTTGTCATTGAGATATTGCAGCGGTCAATCCGTGTGTTAGTAAATAAATTACTGTCGCTGCTAATCGTGGTAGCGTTGTCTTTTGTGGGTCCCTTGGGTTGTGCCGTTCCCTGCCACAGGTTCTCCAGCAGAAGCCGCAAAGAATCCAGAAGCCGTCACCAGCTCCAGATTAAGGTACGCCATCTTGCACCACACCGAACAGGGGCACTGTCACACTTGGCGTCTACGAACAGGATTGCACAAGACCCCTGTGAACGGCAAGATGTGGCGATCGCAGTACACAGAACCGCAGGAGATGCGAAGAACCGCCACTCCACCAGCCCAAGCCAATCAGAACTCGATTGAGGCCATCATCGGAGCGATGACCGAAATGACCAGGATGATCCGCGAGATGCGTCAGGAATGGGCGGAGGATGAAAAGGAAAGACAGCGACGTGAATGTGGCGGAAGGCGCAGACAGAAGCGGAATCCCCCATGGAGGTCAGGACAACTACCCACTGACCGAACCAATGTATGCCCACAGACCGTGAGAAGACACAGGACAGGAGGTCCACCGGCAGTGTTTCAGAACACGGCAAGAGCATCCGGTGTGATATCGTCGAGGGGTAGACCACGAGCCAGCCCAAGAAGATTTGCAGGTCGTGTCCTGTGGTTTGATGTACCACGCGGGTATGGCTTCATTAAACGCGCAGATACCGGCCGTAGCGTGTACGTCCATTACACCGCCATCCAGCATGCCGATCCTCAAAACTGCTTCCGGAGCCTGAGTGACGGTGAGGTAGTCGAATTTGAACTGGTGAATGGGAGGAGGGGCATCAAGGCCGCCAAAGTGACTGGGCCGAATGGAACGCCGGTGCTACGCAACAGACATGCCCCAGAACAACAGTGGCACTACCCGCACCGTAAAGAGCCTCTACCATACCACCAATACACCGGAAGTACAGCTGAACTGAGAGAGGTCAAGCTAGAAAAAGAAAGAGTGAACAGCAACCCTCCTCGACCAGGACAGATGCCCCGCCCACCAGAACCTGAGATCACGAGGGCAAGTGAGAAACCGGTCATGTGGAGTGAGGTAGTCCACCAGAAGCAGCAAGCAGCGACTAGGCCTCTTGCAGAGCCAACCAGAGAGTACGTGCCTAGAATGGATGATGCCGATTATCGGGTGGCGAACCTAGGGCCAAGAATGGTAGACCAGCAGAGAAGCCCCGAGACCGTGGTTCAGATGGCTGTGACGCAGACAGTAGAGCCACCAGAAGCAGAACCAGTGGTGCCACTGCATGAATCCAAGGCCAAAGTAGAAGCACCAGAGAGAGAAGACAAAGCTAAGATCTGTTTCATCGGTGGGAAGCCGGTAACAAGTGGTGAATATACGACCATCTCAGGAGAGGAATTCGCCCTCAGAATCCAGCAGGCGATACAGAGGTCGAAGAGGCAAGATCGAGAGGCGAGACATGCCTAAAGCTGAGTGCAAGTCGTGAGAGTGGGCGCCATCCGTTGACAGCAGTGGAGAAGCTGGACCGCAGAGGGATGGAGTCCTGTGGCGGAGGGATGGTTGACCTGGGGAGCCCACTTTAGATATCAGGTTATAGGGAGGTAGTAATGCATATTTGTTTTTGAACGTCTGTATATTCACCTGTTCACTGTTGCACCGTTTAAATATGTTGAAATGGACATTGACAAGACTTTGTCCTGAAGTTATTGGCCCTGTTTGGTTGCCTGCGGACAGGCAAATTTCCAGCAGGGAGGTATGTGGCAATCCACTCTGAGTGCCCCTGTGCCCTCAAAAAGGCTTAATGGCAGCCAATGCTGCTATTAGGAAAGACTGCAGCTTCATAGACACTGCAGGGATGTGAGGGGTTAACAGACCCAGCTCACATCCACGTGCAGAGAACCTGACATTCCCCTGATTGGCTGCCCTGGAGTGTGTGAAGACAGGAAGCTGAGAGGTCAGGGGTCAGCCAGCAGAACGGGACAGAGAAAACTTGCTGCAGTGGAGAGAAGGCAGAGATTGTGCAGAGAGTGAGAAGACGTGCTGGGAGCATGGTGAGAGTCAGGCAGAGAGAGGAGAAAGCCCAGCAGCGTGTGTGCAGTGAATGGAGAAGCTGTTCCCCTGTCCTGCACTGAAGAGGAGATCAGGTGCTGCTGATAGGTGCCAGGCAGAGTGAGACCCAGAGAGGAGTGAGAGACCCAGAGAGGAGTGAGAGACCCTGAAGAGTCATGACCAGCAGGAGCTGGCATCTGCAGCTGAGAGTTAAGGTACAGGAGCTCCCCTACCCCCAGGCTGGCCTGCACCCCACATTGGCCCACTTTACCCAGCTATTGAAGTGGCTCTCCACTGCATAGGGGACAACTGTTATTGGGGTGCTGATCACCCTGCGACATTAGCATCCCAGAGACACCTGCAACACCCCTCTGGTTGCATGCCAGATTTGCCACCACTGCCAAGCCTATATCTACAGCCTTCGTTGTATGTCTAGCAGGGGGTTGCCCTAGGTAACGGGAACCCGCCTGTACCCTATTGAAGGGATTGTTAATTTGCTCTGCCATGCTCGTAGTCAGTGTGCACACTAAGTTAGGTCCTAATTCAAAGTGAGGATATTTGTCGACGTGGGACCATTATGTTGACACGTGACTGTGTATGTTGATTCATTTGCCAATAGATTATATTGAGGTTTCTGAGCCATTTAAATTGATTGCTAGATAGAATGATTATTGTTTGATTGTATGCTTTACTGTAGGTGTTTGTTCATTGAGTATTTCTTCTTGTCATTTGTCATTGAGATATTGCAGCGGTCAATCCGTGTGTTAGTAAATAAATTACTGTCGCTGCTAATCGTGGTAGCGTTGTCTTTTGTGGGTCCCTTGGGTTGTGCCGTTCCCTGCCACAGGTTCTCCAGCAGAAGCCGCAAAGAATCCAGAAGCCGTCACCAGCTCCAGATTAAGGTACGCCATCTTGCACCACACCGAACAGGGGCACTGTCACATAAATGCTGCACTCAGCTCCAGGTCCTCCAAGCACTGGCAGGGGCCACCTGTACCTATGCAGCTGATTCTAAAATGAGGGGAGGTCTAAAAACATATAGGTACTTATGATGGTCATGTAAGGATCCTGTGGGGACAATTCATTTTACTGTTCCTTGTACTATGCAATAAGTTTCAATCCCCATGAAATATTGCTAATAGCTTTATAGAGATTGGAATTCCTTGGTATGTGCACTACAGTAATACTGGTGGCAGTGATCTACTGTAGCACATATAAGTGTATTAATTCATTGCAGTGATACAGTAAGATATACTTTGAACCAGGCATTGGAACATTATTATATGCTGGCAATTTAAAATAAGTCACAGTAGGAACAATTGATTCTTCCTTTTGAAGATCACATCTGTCTGATGTGAGTGCATCGAGTTTGTTTTTCATAGTAAGCTTTTAATAAAGATGCTACTCTAGTACAGAGATTTTTTAACAGTTCAGAGAAAAACATGGATAACAATGAAAAGCATTTCATGAAAAAGGTCAATTATTAAAGTGCCTTCATTCTCACAAGTTCTATTGATCGGAAAGCTGGAGTAATCAAACACACAAGAAAGTAGTCTTGTGTCGAGGATAATTGATATAGCACCTTGTATTTAAAAAAAATCCTGTGTGTATATTAAACCAGGGAGATTCCTGAAAATTGTGAATTAGAAAGAAGGCTTAAATCAAGGTGGGTAAGATATTTTGTGTGATATATAATGCTGACATGGATGGGAACAATATATTGTACACATCATATAGTGTGTACCCCCAATCTATCATTCATTCAATTATCCTATTACATGCAATCCTATGTATGACCATTGGCACAATTCCACAGATTGTGATGTGTGTGTATGATCAGGGCCGGTGCGTGGCACCGGAGCGCCCCAGGCAGGGGCGGGGGGCACCCCGGCGCTCACACGCTCCACGGGGGAAGAGTGATATAGCCGTTGCTGTGCTCCGCGGGGGGATGGGTGATGCGGCACCCATTTATCATTTATCTTGAATCAGCCCCTATGAGTACATTTTGTATTTTAACTTAATTTGAATATAAATTGTATGACTTTTTTATAGCACTTTTTATTGACTTTGTCATTTTACAGTAGTTGTGTGATTGGGACAACTCTGTCAGGGCAAAACAGTTCTTTCATATGTTGAGCCCTCGTCGATAATTTTGTGAGCAAGGAAATGACCTACTATAATAACCATATTAAGCCATATCCTTCTGCTGTAAACCTGGCACATATGAATTTCCCCACATTCCCCACAGGGGGCAAGGTCATTTCCCCACATACCCTTTACAATTTATCGACATTGTAAAATTGTAAACAGAGGTTCCGATGACACATTTAGTGTCATCGGAACCATCACACCATCATCCCACCTTCTTCCATTTGAGCAGTGGTATGGGGGGCAGCAGTAAATGTGGGGAAGAGGGAAAGCAGGATGTGGAAGCCTTGCCTACTTTTTCGAGGAACCAGGAGTGCCACACAATTTTTGGGAGCCTCAAAGCCATTCTGGGTGAGTAGGCAAGTACGCGCAATATATGTCTAACTTCATCAGCCCCTGAATAGTAAATTGCAGATTGTTATAATAGAAAATGGGATCTGAGTCTTATGGTATATTTTGATGTTTAGAAAGGAAGCAATTTAAAAAAAAAAAAAACTCTTTATAGTGATAAATCTATAAGCTGCTTAGTAGGTATAATGTGACAGTCCTTGTTTCATGAAATATCCTACCCTCACATTTTAAGAATTCAGTGTTTATCCCTAAAGGTATAGTAAGGCCTAAAGGTTTATTTTCCATTTGTTTACTATACAGAGTATAAATTTAAAGAGCGTGTCATGGCAAAACAAAACAGGCATAGGAATTGTAAATCGTTCCTTTCCCTTTTCTTATGTATGATATAATGTTCTTGTGTTACGGTCAGCTAAGATGTGTTAAAGAATTTGCAACTGCATATTTAAGAAGAAAAGTATAATTTCATCACTAAAAAGTTTTCTGGTAGCTTTTGTAGCTTGTAACATGCATTATGTAAGCTGACAAGTAATTTACATATATATTGTTAAAAATACATATTGCACACAGCAGACTATTACTGTAGACCACAGAACTAGCAGCATGAAATCATGCTGAGGAAGCTGCTAATGATTCTAAAGGTGGAGAAACGCGTTCTACTTTCATTAATCATTGTTACAAAGCTGGCCGCTATTACCTGCATCCCGTGGAAGCATTCCAGAGAAGGCTGCACTACAGAGGGACAGCACCATCAGCCGGGAACACACCTGAGGGATTGCAGACAACCAGAGTTCAGTAATTTAAAACCGCAAAGTATCAGCAGTAGACAAAGTAACTAGTATTGCCACACTAAGTAAATAATATATCTGCATGCATGCTGTACTCTGAAGTAATTAGGGAGTAATAGCTGTGAGAAGACTGTGCCTTTCTAATGTGCTTGGAGAATAACAGCTTTGAGATGACTGTGCCTTTCTAATGTACTTGGAGGATAACAGCTGTGCGAGGACTGTGCCTTACTAATGTGCTTGTAGGATAACAACTGTGAGAGGACTGTGCCTTACTAATGTGCTTGGAGGATAACAACTGTGAGAGGACTGTGCCTTACTAATGTGCTTGGAGGATATCAGCTGTGAGAGGACCGTGCCTTACCAATGTGCTTGGAGGATAACAGCTGTGAGAGGACTGTGCCTTACTAATGTGCTTGGAGGATAACAGCTGTGAGAGTACTGTGCCTTACCAATGTGCTTGGAGGATAACAGCTGTGAGATGACTGTGCCTTACCAATGTGCTTGGAGGATAACAGCTGTGAGAGGACTGTGCCTTACCAATGTGCTTGGAGGATAACAGCTGTGAGAGGAGTTTGCTTTACTAAAGTGCTTACATAACTGTTGCATAACTACTAATTTGGAAATAACAGCTGTGCGTTACTAACTTGTTCTGAACCTACATATGGAAAGCCTTTAATTCCACCTGTTTCAGATATTATGATCATTTATTCTGCTTTTTAACACTAGCCCTTGCAGAGATAAAATTGCTAAAGGTCTGAACACATGCTGCTTATATTGTGTTTATTTTATTTTATTTAATGACTGGCCAGTTTTTGTTGTTATAATTATTGTTATTTTATGGTTAATATGATTATTTTAATTTTTTATATATTGAATCATATTTGCTCTCAGTTCTTGTAGTGCTGTTTAATTTGTGTGTTCTTGTCCCCAATTAATGTACTGCATCCCTTTACATGACTTGCTTTGCCACCTTACTGTTCCTATGCGCGGATGGTAAATTATGAAAAGTACAAAAAACTAATCCCCAAAAATAACTGATGTGTAGTTTTTATGAAATTGCTCATTAAAAAAAAAATGGTACTTGTTTCCTAGCACGGCCACAAATCTTGGCCATCGGGGGTAATTTTAGTGGCCTGCGACGCGACCGACGCGATGCCCCCGATTTTTTCATTGAAATGCATTGAAAAGAGTGAAAAATCGGGTCGGTCGCGTCGTGTGCGCCTAAAAATGCTTAAATGGTCCACCCGCGATGGCCGCGATTTCCCCATAGGGAACAATGTTAAATGACTCAATTTACCCGCGATGACCCCGATTTCCCATAGGAAACAATGTTAAATGGGTCAATTTACCGAAATCATCATAGGGAAGAATGGTAAATGGGCCAGAAAGCCCAAAAAAAACCCCTGACCAGTGAAATGTCCCCCCAAAAGTAGTTCACGCCACCCCGCGATGAACGTGAACCCGAAGCGTGGCGAGCGCAGCGAGTCCGCGAGGGGCGGCGGTACGCGTCCTCCGACCTTTTCATACCCCCACTATCCACTAGGGCGTGGAGTGAGAATAGAATAGTGTGGCGAGCGCAGCGAGCCACCGAGCCCGAAGCGTGGCAAGCGGACGCGGATACCTTCACAGGTAAACGCGTCCCTTCGCGGGCTTCACAGGTATCCGCGTCCCCTCGCGGGGCACGCTGCGCTCGCCACGCTTCGGGCTCGGTGGCTCGCTGCGCTCGCCACACTATTCTATTCTCACTCCACGCCCTAGTGGAAAGTAGGGGTATGAAAAGGTCGGAGGATGCGTACCGCCGCCCCTCGCAGGCTCACTGCGCTCGCTACGCTTCGGGTTCACGTTCATCACGTGGTGGCGTCAACTACTTTTGGGGGGACATTTCAATGTTCAGGGGTGTTTTTGGCCCATTTACCATTGTTCCTATGATAATTTGGGTAAATTGAGCCATTTCACATTGTTTCCTATGGGAAATCGTGGTCATCGCGGGTAAATTGAGGCATTTAACATTGTTCTCTATGGGGAAATCGCGGGCATCGCGTCTGGCCCATCGCACCCGATTTTTTTGCGCATGCGATGCCCGCGATGGCCCCGATTTTACCCCCGATGACCGCGATTATGATCGTTGTGGCCGTGCTAGGAAACAAGTACCAAAAAAATAATAATAATAATTAGCGCTGCTCGATTTGGCTTTTTAATAACCAAAAATCCCATGTTGACCTTCTCATTTGTCAATCTTTTTCCATGTTGACCTTGTGCTTTTGTCAGTACCGACCTGGTGGATGTCGACTTTTGACTGTCAGCCATCCGGATACTCCCCAACAGGTCATGTTTTGTAGATTTCTTCAATAATGCACAGGCAATTACAGTGTTTTGCTGGGTCCGTAATTATTCACCCTGCTCCCAGAGACAGAAATCCTCAAAATACAGTATGACCTCTTGGGTGTACTTAGGGATAGAGCTGATAAATGCTGGTTTAAATTATTAAGTATTATTAGTAATCCCGGGAGTAGGTCAGTTATGTACACCTGAATTGGGCATGTTGTTGTTTGATTTTTTTTTATGTTGTTTGCATCTGTGCTGATGGAGACATCAGTGAAGTTGGACTTCATCTACTTTGCCTACAAGGTGAAGTTCTGATGAAGCTTCGTTTAACTGTAAATGAGATGGAGCTGACTAAATAGCTTTGAATCTTAAAGGCATCTACAGTACAGTAATAATTTACCATGTTTATTCTTTGAAAAATAAAAGTTAGATTAACATAACTCAAAATATTTGTAAACTCATTTCTGTGGCAATCAATATTATTTCACAGCAAAGCATAAAGGCTGCCGTTCCATTTGCAAGCAGCACTTTGTGTGGCAGGATCATTTATCTCTGTAATATATTTATGACTAACCGATATAGCATATAGCTTGGATCTGGAATTCCTTTAGGCTCATCCATTTGCTTGGTTTTACAGTATTAGATTTTTTTCAGAAGCATTGATTAATTTGAAGCAGTCATTTGATTTCTTCCTGGATAAGTAGTAATAGTATCATTTCATATCTTATAAATATTTTACACCATTACTATGATTCTAAGTGTGAAGGTTAATTTCCACGTAAGTGGCATTTTTTCTTATGTAATCACTTTTCAATTTCTGCTTATAATGTGACCGAAGATCATAATTAAGGGACCTGAAGCAGTGTGGAATATTTAAGCTTTTGGCAATGTTCTGTCTGGAAAAAAAGTGATTTAAAAGGTCACTGTGATTCGAGCATTAAGGGAAAGAAAGACATGATTACCATTACTAATGCAAAATCTGTTCTCAAATTTCCGGGAGAGCTCTGTGATTGGGTAAAGTCACCCTTGGCCTATAAGCTTGTACAACTAAGTTTATGCCGAGAGCAAGTTCAGCGTTGTTGAAATGATTACAAATTGAAGTGACGGTAAAGTTGAATTTGCAGACCTCATATGTTTGGAAGCAGATAAAAACAAACCTTTTCAAATTCAGGTTACAGTACTTCTGGCAGGTGAGCCATACCATTTAAGTGAAAACGACATATGTGTATTATTCTGATAAGAGTTAAAAAATCATTATTGTATGTATGAATTTTAATCGGTACTTATGTAATATCTGGGCTCCCGGTTTTCTTATGAGACCGCGTCCCCTCGCGGGGCTCGCTGCGCTTGCCACGCTTCGGGCACGGTGGCTCGCTGCGCTCACCACACTATATAAAATCAACTCCATGCGTAGTTAGATAGCAGGGGTATGAAAAAATGGGTTGCATTTAACATGGGAGCCCAGATAATACATAAGTACCTCTTAATCATATAGCCTTGTAGGGCCAGAAGGTAATAAAGTTAGTTTAAGGTAAGTGAACCTGCCCACTTGAGATGGAAACTAAACATAAAATATGTACGAATCAATAGACACTGGCCAAACTCGGCAAGACCTTCCATAGGCACCACTACAACATGGAAAATAACCAACATCCATTTCTGCCGGGACCAAAGATTTGGATTTGTCACCGGGATTTGGATTTGGCATTGTCAAGCGGCGGTGAAAAGCTTTGGATTTGGATTTTTTTCAAAAAATGGCTCAAATCAACGCTCAAATCATGTAATTTTTGTGTTTAATATTAAACTCAATAACATTTATTTCCAGCCCTTTCCAGACAATTTTGACCACTTTAAAGCTCACAATGTTGTTTTCATTCGATTTAGGCCAAGGTCTGCAGCAAGCTGGCTGGTTATTAACACACAGAACATCTAACAGTAGTTCCGGTATGGTGTAATGGGTTGCAGTACACAGAAACATCAAAGCAAAATTATTTTTTGGTTCTATTTTTCTTTATGCGAAGCTTATAGTATATAACACTGTGTGGAGGCAGAACAATCACACACGGAACTTCTGACAGTATAGTATGGGTGTAGTACATACAAACAATAAAGAGAAAAAATGTTTTCAATTTTTACTGTTTTTGTAATGTGCAGCTTGTATTACGCTGCGTGGAGGCAGAACAATCACACATGGAACTTGTTCTGACAGTAGTATATGGTGTAGATGGATTGCAATGCAGCACACCACACCACACACCACAATAAAAAAAAGAAAAGAAAAACTAACTGACAGCCTGCCTGTGTACTGTACCTCACTACACTGACTGACAGCCTGCCTAACAAATGACCAGTATAATATAAGTAGATAATATAACCCAGCACAAACCCCAGCACACAAACCCCTCTGCACTGCACAAAGTAACCCCTCTTGCCAGCATAAACCCCTCTGCAAAGCACAAACCCCTCTGCACTGCACAAAGTAACCCCTCTGCACAGCATAAACTCCTCTGCAAAGCACAAACCCTTCTGCACAGCACAACACCCCTCTGCACTGCACAAATCCCTCTGCACCGCACAAGCACAACACCCCTCTGCACTGCACAAATCCCTCTGCACCGCACAAGCACAACACCCCTCTGCACTGCACAAATCCCCTCTGCACAACACCCCTCTGCAAGCACAACACTCCTCTGCACAACGCCCAGACCCCTGAACTGCAGAGCTGTGCGCAGCTTGTGGAAGCGTGACTGTAAAATGGCACCGAATTCTCAGGATGCCGAGCCTTTATAGACTCAGCGTCTCATCGAACACCAGATTGAAGCATTCGGGCTTCCGAACAAAGACAGAATTTCGCAATCGCGGCCCCTGAGGCATCAAGCCGGCTCAGATCGGAGCAGTTTTGATTCTGGAGAATCCAGATCACTCATCTCTAACATATACCACATCTCTCTTGAGTTCATCGGTGATAGATCTCTTGCGCCTTCAATGTTATAAACCACACATAAGTAACAATTACCTTTAACAATGTTATGTGTGACATATACTGTATGTGGTTTATAACACTAAAGGCTCAAGGGTTCTACCACAGATGAACATTTGCATTGGAAAATATGCCAACTGGATAGCTGTTCGCAGCCACTTTTTGTTTGAAGTACAGATGGGTCTTGTCCCATCTTGGCAGGGGATGGCGCTGGCGTCGCCAGCCGCCATCCCCCGCCAGCGCCATGGCGATGGAGAGAAGGGGACGCGCGCACACGAGAGGCGCGCGCGTCCCCTTCCGACGGCGCTTCCATCCGTTCCCCCGGGTCCCCGCTGGCTTGCCGGCGGTAACCCGGGGTCCCCGCCGCCTGCCCGCATCCCCCCCTAACCCCCCCTAACCCTGTCCGTCTCCCTGAGGCGGAGACGGACAGGGTTTCCGTCGCGCTGGCGACGGAGACTGAGACGCGCGTGCGCGTGAGACGCACGCGCGTCTCAGTGCATTCGCTGGCGTGGCTGCTGGCGGGTCGCCAGCGCAGACGCCATGGCGACCCGCCAGCAAGGATGGGACAAGACCCATCTGTACCTTTAGTTTGTTTTCATTTATTATTTGTATTGGTGATTTAATAGAATATTGATTAGGGGTTGCAGTGCTTTCGGCACCATTATTCACACACACACAAACAAACAAACACACACACGCACGCACGCATGCATGCACGCACACACACACATACACAATTACTTATAAAATTACAGTAGAATAAAATCAAATAAAGTAAATACTGTATACACTTACCTCCCAGAAGGTAATAAAGTTAGTTTACGGTAAGTGAACCTGCCCACTTGAGACAGAAACTAAACATAAAACATGGCAGAGTATGTGCAAATATGCATAAAAATCATGGTAGAACACACATGTACGAATCAATAGACACTTGGCCAAACCTTCCATAGGAACCACTACAACATCGAAAATAAATGACCAACATTAATTTCTGCCAACACTGTCCAGTATATATACTAGAGATGAGCGCCGGGGCCAAAGATTTGGATTTGTCACCGGGATTTGGATTTGGCATTGTCAAGTGGCGGTGAAAGGCTTTGGATTTGGATTTTTTCAAAAATGGTCAAAAAAACACTCAAATCACATAATTTTTGCATTTGTGTGTCAAGTGATTCATGCGTTTTCCCACCTGGCATGCAGAAAAGTTCTCGGCGGCTTCCTCAGAACCGACACGCCAATGTGATTTTTTTTTCCTGTGGATTCCCTTATGGTTTTTTTTCCTGTGAAGGATCAATATGTTTTATTCCTGTCAGGGGCCAATATTTATGTTTTTTATCCTCTGTGTGTGTGTTGGGGGGAAGGGCAATATTTGTTATTCATTCCTTTTTACCACTTATTTACTGTATGTGTTTCTTTTCCTTTTACACATACAGTATTTGCATGTCTGTATATAGAACAACACAATATGATGGAATATATATATACGTAAGAGGCAGTCATTAACTGTTTAAAGAAATATGGTTTTCCGGATTTTTCTATGATGGTAGTGCAAAAATGAATAAACTTTTCCAATAACATGTAAAAGTCTGTATAATTGTATAATTGTTAATAATTAGTAAATTCCTTCATAACCTGCAAAATGTAGAGTGACACAGAATGTCCCTAGATTTGTCACAACATTTTTTATGGAACATACATTAACATTAACCTAATCTTCAAAGCGCACTGATTGAGATTCTCAATTCATCAATAACAAATAAGTATTACATTAAGTTAACAATAAAGGGACCAAAGCAGAGTTTATGTAGACTAAGGGGGGTATGCAATCTGGGAGCATGGGTGTCGATCCATGCTGGCAGCCGTGATCCTGGCCCGTTTGCGATCAGATCGACCGCATAACGACAGATGGGATTCAATGTCCTGCCTGCCGATGGGTGCAAAGGGGACGTGGCCGCAAAAACCGCCGTGGATTGTCGATCTGCGGCCCGGATAACGACAATCCACGGCCGTGATCGGCAGAACGGGACTGACAGATTCTGCAGTCGGGCCCATTCTGCCGTGATCCCACATCAATGCTGTTGTTAATGACAGCATTGAATAGGGAGCCGCCACCCATGTCATTCCCATGTCGGAAATAGCGGCATCACAGAAGCTCGGAAGGGGTCAACCCAGGAATGTCCCTGCATTATCCTGGGATCATATTCCCGGCTAAGTCCCTGCATTTCCTGGTGTGAAAGGGGTATTATTTCAAATAGCCGGCACCTAAAGTGCTCTGAATACAGCCGGGCAGTGGCTGTCACTTCTGCTGTCACTTCTGCCCAGTGGCGGCTGTCCCCCAGTTAGTGTGTGCATGTATTCCCACGTGGCAATAGGCATGCATTCCCACATGGCAATGAGCATGGAACCCCTGGCAAAATGCATGGAACCCTTGGCAATGAGCTTATTATACCCCTCACACTGAAGAAGAGAAAACAAATAATAGTGTAAATACTGTAGAAACGTCCAATTTGGGTAGCCTGAAAATAAATTGGAAAAACGTTGTGAAATATTGCGAAAAATTTTCTTTGCAGTTACCAATCAGCTTCTTTCTACCTTTCATTTTACAGGTTGTGGGAGCAGCTTGGATAGTGCTTTATCTCTATCCACTTTATCGCTCTTCATGCTTTGATAAGTACCCCAATATTAAACTGCAAAGTGCAGTTTTAATATGGTATACAAGCTGATACTTGACCCCAATATAAATTATGTGAAAATATTATTGAAAATACTAGGGTACACAGATTTACATCAGTATAATATATGTTAGCAATGCAGCTTCATACGGATTTCATAGGATTAAGTCTAATAGACATATGGCATCTGTATTATTAGTGTAACCACAACAGAATTGCAGATTACAACATTGGAAGCTTTTCCTTCCTACAGGCAGACTGACCCTCTGCTTATCCACCTGCTGACAAATGACTAAAGCTTTCACTTCATATTACAATAGAAAACACCTTGTTATCTTCACGTAAGGGAGATAATGGCCCTTCAAGGTTTCTTAACATGCTACCAACCATAATTTTAGGTTATTAAAATGTGTTGAAGAAAAACTGAATCAAATGACAGACAAAGGACTTTGATGAGCAGGATTTTTGTCTTTAACAAGTAACTGTTATAAAGAAGTAGTGTCAACTTCATATTATGGTAGGTACATGATTATCTCTCCATATGCTAATGTACAGCATGGAATATTCATTTCTATTTTAATCTACTATTTAATCGAAATAGTATCATTGTGAGTATAAATATTAGCAAACCTATAGACTGACTTCATGGGAAGCACACACAAATGATAACCCATTTGTTTATTGATGATGATAACTTATATGGTTTAAAGGTTTTTTTCCCCATAAACATGGCCTGATTAAAGGTTCCAGATGTTCTAGGCCAGTGGTTCTCAAACTGTGGGTCCTGACCCCAAAGTGGGTCCCGACCTTCTCAGCATGGGGTCGTGACTCCATGCTGCTGACCATCAGGCTGATGACTTTTCTAATCTCAGTCAGTGATTCAAGGCGTCTGAAAAGTCTGTTGAATTCTCTGTTATTTTAGACTCCTCCCATCATTTTATGCCTCCGCAATGCTGCCATGTATGTGCTGTCTGCTGACTAGCCATGTGACGTGATGACCTTCTGCAGTAACTTGCTGGGGTCCTGTAATTATTTTTATTGTCTAATGGGGTCCCAGAGAAAAATAGTTTGAGGACCCCCATTCTAGGCTAATGCACATGTACAGTAGCTCCTCTTGTAATGCTGCTAATGCTAAACATGGGCGTTCAGGGATGCTTGTAGCCCATGATGTGCATGTGGGATGCCTGCTAGCAAAGAAAACCTGGTACAGATGGAGCCCCTCACATTCAGTTCCGGCACCCACCAGAACATCCCCTCTGGCGAGTGACGGCAGAGAGGGACTCTACTAAACTGGGATGCGCATGCCAGTCTCTCAGTGGCTGGGCAGTGGTTAGGGGGGGGGTTCAGGGCGGCGATGGGGATCGACGGTGTGGGCAGGGGAGGTGGTGGACGGGCGGCGGGGAGCTCCGTTGCCATGGGCGCGTGAGCTTCTAATGTATGCGCGCCCCCTGGCAGGAGTTGGTGGCTGGCGGGGGCTGGCGATAGTGTTACCAGCCCCTGCAATGATGGAGCCGACTCCATCTGTACTTTTTCTCATTTCTTTGGTAACTGGTCATTTAATGGGAGTTTTAAGAAAAATACAGGCATGCCAACAAAATGCTGGGAGTGTCAGAGAGGTTGCAAGCATGCCAAGGCCTTTTGGGGAGGAGGTATGACATCAGCTCCAGGCCAGACATGCCTGTATTTATCACAGCTGCTGAGTATTCTTTCGAGTTGTGTACAACCCTAAAGTGTTCTGACACAGTGTGAGTTTGGAGTTGTTTTTTTATATTATATATATGTTCAGCTGGTCCCAGCTTGCAGAGAAAGAAGTGGGTCTGAAAATAGCGCTCAGTGATTGCTATGTTCAAAAAAGGTGATTAGCCTTCAATACAAATGGATTGATACAAAACCATATACTCCGTATTCACACTAGAGTTGGTCTCAGATAGAAAACCATATACTCCGTTTTCACGCTAGAGTTGGTCTCGGTGTTGCAGTAGAATCCAACACGATCTCCCCTAATATGCATACAGGGGAGACATAATAGGACAAGACATAGTGCAAACCAGTAAGGTATAAAAGGTTTTTAATCTAAAAGATGCACTTACAAAGTGTAGACGGTTAAAAGAGCACAATACAATGGTTCCCAGGCAATACAGCATGCAGGTTGGTATGATGAGTCCTTTTCTGTTCTGGGTCCCTTGGTCCGGTACCAAGGGGGGCTCAGTCCAGGGTTCTCCTTAGCTGCTGACGCTGAAGTCCGGTCACCAATGTCCTTATGTCTCTGTACCACGCTTAACGCGTTTCGGAACGCCAGTTCCTTCCTCAGAAGCGTATAATAATTGTCCCAAGATGAGGCATATATATACCCCCCCTTCCCTAAAACATGATACATCACATGTGCCACTAATCGGCATCCAGCATCCGGCTTCCGTGTGAATCCAAAATGGCGTTGCGTTCCACTTGACGGAACTACGTCACCCCATGCGTACCATTCACCGGAAGTCATTGCGGCTGATGGTTAGAATGCTCCACTGCGTTCCAGAAGTGCCGCATTTTGCATTCCACTTCGATTTGTAACTGAATTCACCGGGATGGATGGTTTCTCACCAGGAAATCGGATACTGTTTACAAATAATCCACAATAAGATGCGATCTGCAAAAAAGAAAAATAAGAATATTAAAATACATTAAAAAGCAATAGTATGCCAGCACCACATACATATAGAATGAAACAACACCGAAGTGAAAAGAAGTCAGCCCAAAAAAGGTTTCAATTCAAATTCGCCATTGAGTCCTCTAGGTACTAATGTCCCCAATTTATGTATCCAACGCATCTCCGTTCTGGATAAGCGCTTGGCTACATCATTACATCATTTTTTGGCATGATTTGTTCAATGGCACAAAAATTGGTAATCTGACATTCTTTCGAGTTGTGTACAACCCTAAAGTGTTCTGACACAGTGTGAGTTTGGAGTTGTTTTCTTATATTATCTATATGTTCAGCAGTTCTTGCCTTCAATTGTCTGCTGGTTTTTCCTATATATGCCAAATTACAGCTACATTGGAGTAAGTACACAACGTTTCTAGAGTGGCATGTTAAAAACTGTTTAATGGATACGTTTATGCCATTTACTAGTAGGTGTTCAATTTTTCTTTCCTTACTTTTCACAGTTCTGCATGCCAGACAAGAACCACAGTGATGGAACCCAATGGTTCTTATCGCTTGGCGAGGTTTTTCATTAATAAAACTATGAACTAAATGATCTCTCAATGAAGGAGCTTTTTTGTATATAAATTGTGGTTTTGCTGGTAATTCACAGCCAATGACAGGATCATTTTTTAGGAGGTGCCAGTTAGTTTTAAAAACTCGCTCTACATCTTTGTGGATAGACCTATATTGACTCACAAAAGCCCTTTTAAAGCAGTACTCCTTTGTTGGTTTTTGGTCTAACTTCCAATAGGCTGGATCTTTCAGTCTGGTTTATTCTCTCCTTAGCACTATTGAGAAGATTGTCAGAATAACCCTTAACCTGTAATCTGTTTGAGACTTCTTGTATCTGTAAATCACAAACAGCAGGATCCGTACAAATTCCGCTTAATGCGGGAAAATTGGCCATAAGGAATGGCATCAAGCCAGTTTTTGTGGTGTTGGCTGTTGGTGTATATATAACTTCTAGAGTCCGTTTCTTTCCTGTAGGTTTTAGTTTTTAGCATATCCGACTCTATATATATATATATTTAAGTCTGTGTTTTGACTACAGTTAAATGTAAGTTTGATGTTTCTATCATTTATATTTAAAGCTGAACAAAATAAGAGTCCAGAGAGTCCTTGTTTCCTGACCAAATAAAGCAAATATCTATAAAGCGACACCAGGACACCAGGCCTGTCCCCAGCTCACCCCCCTGACACACTACTTGATCTTCCCAGTGGGCCATAAAGAGGTTGGCGTAGCTGGGGGCAAACCTGGTGCCCACCGCCGTACCCGTACACTGTAAATAAAAAAAACCCTTCATGTAAAAAATAATTGTTGGTCAAAATAAAAGAGATACTGGTTAATAACATGACAGAGAGCTACTGTTCAAAAAATATGCAATAGCTTCTAGTCCCTTTTCTGTGTCAATAATTGTGTATAACGTGCTCACATCTGCCGTACACAACCATTGACCGGGCTCCCATTGGATGGCTGAAAGTTTATTCAAAATATCTCCAGTATCTCTGGTATAGGCTCTAGTTGCTAGAACCAAAGGCTGGAGGTATGAGACCACAAGGGCTGACAAATTGCATGTTAAACTGTTGCATCCTGAAATTATCGGGCGTCCTGGCGGGTTGAGGGGGTCTTTGTGAACCTTGGGTAGGACATACATACAAGGAATAGTAGGTTCTGAAATATTCAGGAAATCAAATTCCTGTTTTGATATCACTTTGTCCTCCAAGGCTTTAGTGGTTAATTCTATGAGAGATTTTTTGATTCTAGTGGTGGGATCACCTCTTATTTTCTTATAAGTTTCTCCAGAAGATAGCTGTTTAGAGATTTCTAATAGGTATTTCTCTTTTTGCATTAAAACCACCCCCCCCCCCTTTATCCGCAGGTTTCGCAATAATGGGTTTGTCATTTTTTAGATCATTCAAAGCCTCAAATTCTTTTTTAGTGAGGTTCAACTTCTTATTACTGTTTTTAGGTTTTGACCTTTTAGTAATTTTATCTAACTCCTCGCTAACGATTTTATTAAAGCAGTCGAGGAATGGTCCCTTGCAATGCGTAGGGTAAAAAGTTGCCGGATGCTGGATGCCGATTAGTGGCACATGTAATGTGTCATGTTTTAGGGAAGGGGGGTATATATATGCCTCATCTTGGGACAATTATTATACGCTTCTGAGGAAGGAACTGGCGTTCCGAAACGCGTTAAGCGTGGTACAGAGACATAAGGACATTGGTGACCGGACTTCAGCGTCAGCAGCTAAGGAGAACCCTGGACTGAGCCCCCCTTGGTACCGGACCAAGGGACCCAGAACAGAAAAGGACTCATCATACCAACCTGCATGCTGTATTGCCTGGGAACCATTGTATTGTGCTCTTTTAACCGTCTACACTTTGTAAGTGCATCTTTTAGATTAAAAACCTTTTATACCTTACTGGTTTGCACTATGTCTTGTCCTATTATGTCTCCCCTGTATGCATATTAGGGGAGATCGTGTTGGATTCTACTGCAATACCGAGACCAACTCTAGCGTGAAAACGGAGTATATGGTTTTCTATCTGAGACCAACTCTAGTGTGAATACGGAGTATATGGTTTTGTATCAATCCATTTGTATTGAAGGCTAATCACCTTTTTTGAACATAGCAATCACTGAGCGCTATTTTTCAGACCCACTTCTTTCTCTGCTGTATGTCAATCTTTTGAGTAGTTGTGAGGTGTAATCCTACTCTGTGGATCTGTGTTTTAGCAGCACTGTGGTTAAATTGCGCATTCTCATACGTCATACCTTTTGTAATCCTGTAACTACTCCCAGCTGGCGATGACTGGTGCTCAGTGGAAATATCGTTCAATAGTGAGCCTACAAGCCATGCTATTACTGGTGCCTGTCCTTGTGTTTCCCTCCTATGTCTCTATAGATTGTAAGCTTGCAGCAGGGCCTCTTACCTCCAAATCTGTCTGTTGTTATCCAGTTTGTTTTATCTCTGTTTACAATTGTAAAGCGCAACGGAATCTGCTGCGATATATAAGAAACTGTAAATAAATAAATAAGGTGGGATTTCACTATAGTGGAATGATGTCTTTCTAATTACTGGATACTTCTAATTCACTCAGCAGTGGTCAGGTCTGAAACAGACCCAATGTACATAAACTAATGGTTTCATCAGTAAGTTACATTGGCACAGCCAGCTAGCAGTCATCTAATGAACTCCACCCCGCAGAGTAACATGGGACGGGTGATAGCTAACAAGCATGGAATAAGTTAGCCCCCTCTCCCCAGCCCTGGTGCCCTAGTCTGGAGACTAATAAGCCATGTGGTTAATCAGGCAATGCCTCTATAGGGAAAATACTGTACTGTACAAAGCACAGTTATTAGGAAACTGAGGAAGTTAAAATTGGGTGATGAATGTTGGTCGGTTGCCATTAACCTTACCAATAGAATGTGCAGTAGTGTTTATCATTACATAGTGAACATGGGGATGCATACTGTACATAATATGGTAGATGTGTGAAGAGACATTAAAGGGTAAATTTTCTAACATAGGAATTAAACGAACATATGATATTTCCCAGATGTTGATAAGGAAATGACTGAACATGCGTCCAGATTGTAGTGCGATTGCGCCAGCCAAAATAGCAACAAAAAAAGAAAGGATCTAATCGCAATCCCCTCGCAAATTGACTGACAGGAAGTCGTGTCTGGTGGTGGACGCCTACCATTTTCTGGGAGTGTCCAAGAAAACGCAAGGTGTGTGACCTCAGAGCAGGACTCCAGCAGCCTGTCTCTGTTGCAGAGTTGTGTAAGGGTCAGACTAACATTTGCGCAGACTGAAAAAATCTTTCGATGGTTCCTAAATTGCCTATGGATGTGCGACAGGATAGCGGATATCGATATTATTGTACACTTGCAGATTTACCCAGGGCGGATTTTCTTACTGTCTGGGCAGTGGCTATCTACTAGCAGTCATCTGCAAATTTTCAGATGAGCAATCAGGTCTGAATTAGGATCTAATTTCCTAAGAACCTAGAAAACTGATAAGTTAGAAAAAATAAGGCTACAATCATTTGTAATCTTCATTTCATTAAATGTTCTATATTTGGAATTTTTCCAACATTCTATAATTATTAGTCTTGGTATCTTCTCTGATTAAAATGGATGCCTATGAGGATAACTATCTTTTCCTATGTCTAGCAATCCGTAGAATTCCACCAAGTCAAATTAATTGCAGAAGACTAGCATCCATTTACTTAAATTATGTATCCATGGATACTCATAGTGTAGATATACTGTAGGGATAGCTTCTGAGTCAGGAGAGAAAATGAATGCACAATACAATTTAAAAAAAAAGAATCATTAATTGAAGTTAAGTTTCTGCACTACATAGTGCTCATTACAGAATACATTTGTCTGACATTACAAAAGTCGAAAATAAGGGTACAGATGGAGCCACCGTCAGCCAGCCTGCCCAATCGGCAGATTTCATGTGCTAGCACAGGCTGACAGATAGTGGACTGGCTCACTGGGACATGTGAGCGTCTCACTCACTCGCGCATCCCCATCAGCAAAATGTTGGGGAGCGGGGATTGACGGCTTCAGGGAAATGGGCAGGGAACGGGGGCAGGCTGGGGGCAAAGCGGCAGGAGCAGGGAAATGAGCAAAGGGCTCTGACAGAATGGAGCGTGTGAGCGTCTCGTGCGCACACGCCCCTTTCTGTTGGAGGACGGCAGCTGGCGGAGGGGCGGTGATTGGCAATGGAATGAGAGCTGCTCTATCTGTATTTGGACAGCTAACAGACAATGTTGACAGTCAAGAGGTTGACACCACACTGCAACATCAATTTCAATTGATTTAAACAGTTTAAAATTGGTAGAACGCAATAAAAATCAACCTTTACTAAACCATACAGATCATCGCGGAGCTTACTGCCTGGGTATAGCTCACGGGTTTAAAATCTGGTGATATTAATTAATTTGTCCATTTCCACCCAAAATATATTCCCATTGCTACCAGCGCTCCAAGTGCCTTGAACTATGGAATTTCCCCTTGTAGTTATCCCCAAAGGCTGCTTTGGTGGCAGCAAGGACTATTTGGTAATAAATGAATAGCATAAGGGCAAACCTGCATTCATGCAGTAAGTACTACAATGTAAAAAAAGGTTCAGAAAATATTTCAATAATAGTAAAAAAATCTTTAAATGTTTAATGAATTATGAAATATATTGGGGGGCTGAGTACTACACCAGTTGGTGCTGAATAATACCAGTTTGTGCTGAGTACTACACCAGTTGGTGCTGAATAATACCAGTTTGTGCTGAGTACTACACCAGTTTGCTTAGCGGGTGACACCTGTTTGCGTCCTACATGCCCAGTGGCTCTTCCCAAAACACCTGAGCAGTGAATGTTAAGATAATATAAAATTGTTTTAAAATAGTATTCTAATATGTGGCACTACTAGTCCAAGCAAATTGTAAAATATCAAATACTAAATACATTTAGTTTGGTACAGCACAAATATATTTCCCTAACCAACTGACTTCCCAAGTAGTTAATAAATGACCAATACAGAGAAATCAGTTTGTGCATCATACTGTATGTGTTAATTGCATAAAATACAGGTTGAGTTTCCCTTATCCATATCCGTTATCCAAATTATCCAATGCTCCAAATTATTCAGAAACCATAGTCTCTTTTATTTTTTATTTTTTGCTAAAAACCCTACTGGCTACATCTGTAACAGCACTACTGGGGAAATAGCATGTAACTGGCACTACTGGGGAAATAGCATGTAACTGGCACTAAATATGAGCAAGGACATGATTGCTTGGCATTCAAAGTCAGTGCCTGAGATAGGACACAAACTTTGTTTCGTGTTTTAAAACCTTTTTTCACGCACAAATAAAAATGTATTTGTGTGTATTTCATGTGTTACCTCAAGATACATCATTCAAATACAAAAATATTCCAAAAATACGGAATAATCTTTTATCCAAAATTCTTATGGTCCCGAGTATTTTGGATGAGGGATACTCAACCTGTATTAACTTTGTTATATTTAGAAATTTAACACATAACCCAATTAAATGTTAGCGCATGCTATACATTGTGCATAAACGAAACATTAATAATCTCTGATGGAAAAAAGGACCTTATTCTGGTCCGTTCGCAGTCGATGTTCGTTCGCACGGGGACCAATGTTTGGCGTATGCGCAACCACATTTCAGCTCATGTGCATACAACGGATGCATGCGGCTATGGCAAACAGACTGTTCGCCTAGTGCACGCACCCAAGACTGTGGGTGGGGGGGCGTGGGGTGGTGGCGGATAGTCGCGCCCATGGGAATGCCCAGTTCGCCTGTCTGCAAATTCGCAGCCTGAGCGATTAGTAAATGATCGTGCATACACTAACATTCAAAACTTTGGGGTCACCCAGACAATTTCGTGTTTTAAATGAAAACTGACTTTTATTTATTAAATGAGTTGCTAAGTGAAGAGAACATTGCAAATTGATTTTTATTTACAATAATAATTTTGTCCTTCAAACTTTGCTTTCATCAAAGAATGCTCCCTTTGCAGCAATTACATCATTGCAGACCTTTGGCATTCTAGCTGTTAATTTGTGGAGGTAATCTGAAGGAATTTTACCTCACGCTTCCTGAATCACCTCCCACAGGTTGGATTGGCTTGATAGGTGCTTCTTGTGTACCATACGGTCAAGCTGCTCCCACAACAGCTCAATTGGGATGAGATCTGGTGACAGCACTGGCCACTCCATTACAGACAGAATACCAGCTGCCTGCTTCTTCCCTAAATAGTTCTTGCATAATATGGAGGTGTGCTTTTGGGTATTGTTCTTCTTGACAAGGAAATTAGCTCCAATCAAGTGCTGTCAATGGGGTATGGCATGACATTGCAAAATGGAGTGATAGCCTTCCTTATTCAAAATACCTTTTATCTTGTACAAATTTTACACTTTACCAGCACCAAAGCAGCCCCAGACCATCACATTACCTCCAACATGCTTGACAGATGGTGTCAGGCACTCTTCCAGCATCTTTTCACTTGTTCTGCATCTCACAAATGTTTTTCAGTGTGATCCAAACACCTCAAATTTCGATTTTTGTCTGTCCATAACACTTTTTTCTAATCTTTCTCTGTCCATTGTCTGTGTTGTTTTGCCCATATTAATATTTTCCTTTTATTGGCCAGTCCCCTTGGCCACTCTGCCTAGAAGGCCAGCATCCTGGAGTTGCCTCTTCATTGTAGATGTTGACACTGGTGTTTTGTGGGTACTACAGTAGTTAATGAAGCTGCCAGCGGAGGACCTGTGAGACGTTTATTTCTCAAACTAGTGACTCTAATGTACTCGTCTTCTTGCTCAGTTGTACACCGGAGCCTCCCACTTCTCTTTCTACTTTGGTTATAGGCCCTTATTCTGGTTGAATCGATCGGATACAAATTCATATCCTTGCGAGTCACTCTAACCCTACCTTGCGAATGGTTAGCCAGTGCCACCCATTGGCACGCGGGATGCATTCGGGTGGGCAGCTGACACCTGTTAATGTCAGCTGTCTGCCCCCCACACGTGCATCGTGTACACATTAATATGTGCACACCCAGGATGTCCATGAAATGCTAGGCTTTCACATATGTTAATGGCCCAGACCGGCACCTCACACCACTCTCCACCACCCACCCCCCACTCCCTGCTCGCAAGGTTGAGTGCTTGCACCCGGCAAACAGACTTTTCGCCAATTTCACAAGCACCCAGCATATACACATGCGCAGAAATGCTGCTGCATACGCAACACATCGGTCCCCATGTGAATTTGCGGCCAAGCGAGTCAACCACAATAAAGGACATATTCTGTTCTCTGAAGGGAGTAGTACACAATGTTGTAGGAAATCTTCAGTTCTTGCCAATTTCTAGCATGAAATAGCCTTAATTTTGAAGAATAGAACGTTAAGTTTCACATGAAAGTCTTTTTTTCCTGCCCATTTTGAGAGTATAATCGAACCCCCAAATGTGATGCTCCAGATACACAATTAGCTCATAGGAAGGCCAGTTTTATAACTTTTCTAACTACAAATCCGTTTTCAGCTGTGCTAACATAATTGCTCAAGGGTTTTCTAAACATCTGTCACATCCACCATTGCTTTTGCCCAAAACCCCTGTGTAGTGCTCAGCCCTGGACCCACAGGCTGTGGCTTCACAGGGGTATATGTGGCCGCGCTGTCACAGCGTGGTGACACCGGCGTGTTGTGCTCCAGTTTCATGCAGGATATGGGTAGCATACAGCCATGTGTGTTTGTGCCTGGTCAGCGTCTGTGTAAAGGCCGGTGCTTGCGCAGCTGCGTATAATCAGGGTCGGCTGGAATCTGTCGCCCTCTCTGGCGGGCGCCATCTTCCTGGTTTCCCCAGGCTTTCCTGCATGGCTCCGCCTCACTCCCTGATTGTCTGACCAATCCCGGCACAGCTCACCTGGTAAGTACTGACTGCTCAGGCTAGTCCGGCAGTCAGTGCAATGATGTCCACCCCGCAGCATCATTGCTCTCATCTGGCTCTGTAGTACTCGCTACGCTCCTGAGCTTACTCGCTCCCTCCTGGCTCTGTAGTCTCCACTACGATCCGAGCTTCTCCCTGAAGAGATCCTGCTTGCCGTTCACTGCTTCACATACCATCGGACTCTGCTTACCGCCAATGTGGACCATGCAAGGTCAGGCTCTCTAATGGGTCTCATCTTGCTACATTCCCGACGGTTACTTCCACGGTTACCTCTGGCAGCAGCCACGGTCTCATACAGCAAAGGACAACTGTTCTTCACTCATCATTCTTCATTTATTACCATTCTTCAAACAACTATCCAATCCTCCAACCATTCAATCCTCCAATCATCCAATCCTCCATTCTTCAAGCAACCATCCAATCCTTCAATCATCCAATTCTCCAATCTTCAACTAATCATCCAATCCTTCAATCTTCAACCAACCATCCAATCCTCCAATCATCCAATTCTCCAATCTTCAACTAATCATCCAAACCTTCAATCTTCAACCAACCATCCAATCCTCCAATCATCCAATCTTCCAATCTCCAAACAATCATCCAATCTCGCAATCTTCAATCAGTCATCCAATCTGCCAATCTTTAATCAATTATCCAATATTCAAGAATTCATCCAATCTTCCAATCTGCAATACAATCTTCATTCGTTCTTCAACCCATCCAATCTTCAATTCCTGCTACAACGTTTAAGTATTTAACTTCAGTTTATATTCTAATTCCACTCTTCAATTATATTGCAATATTCTTCAAGTACCAAGCTTCATCATCTATTATAATAACTTACTGGACAATTGACTTTATATTTGCATATCTGCCATATACCATTTATATCATCATTATCACTGTTTGCAATATCTTTATTAAACCCATTATAATTTACTCTTATTGTTTACTCTATTCTGTCGTGGATGCAACCTGTTTACGTCAAGGCACCCAGCTTACGATATTCTCCAGCTGGTGCTACTCCAGACGTGACAACATTCATTAGTCTTCTAATGCAATCAGCAAGTACAATGTACCATTAGAATACTGGAGTGATGGAAATGGGCTTCTATACACCTACAGTATGTAGATATTCATTTAACCCCTTCCCGACATTTGGCATACATTTACGTCATGGTCGGGATGTACTTCCCGACACATGGCATAAATATATGCCATGACTTTAAAGTGTCACCACGTCTATAGACGCGGTGACAGAGGGAAGATGGCTGCTGTCCCTGACAGCAGATATCTTCCCTCGTGGCCCAGGGGGAGCAGCGATGCCCCCCCCCCCCCCCATCGGCGATCGCTGCGATTGGCTGTTCAAATGTGAACAGCCAATTGCAGCGTTTTCTGTGTTCCGGCCAATATCGGCGCTCGGTAACACAGGGATCGGTGGTGATTGGTACTTGATCGGTGGTGATTGGTACAGCACCAATCACCACCGAGTGTAAAGGGGTCTTTGGTGGTGGTCCCACCTGCCCCCAAGGCTGTGATTGGTCCGTCGGACCGACGGACCAATCACAGCCATTGCACCTCAGTGAAAGTAACGGAGACCGCCCTGCCGCCGCCATTCCGGTCAGGAACAGCGTGCAGAGCGGTCTCCGTGCCCATCTGTCCCCCTATCTGACCTCGATCAGCGTTAGTGGTGTGGTGGCATCCGTGCTGCCTGCTGCCTGCTTCTGCTGCTGCAGCATCATAGTAAAATATAATATTGTCTCTCCTGCCCCCTGTGGCTGATTGCAGTGCAGACGGGCTTAACCCTCTGCACTGCTTTTTTTCCTGCCCCCCATTTGTGCTGATCAGTATAAATTAACTGATCAGCAACTTTTTTGGGGTGCAGGTTTTTTTTTATATATATACCCCGTCAGGTTGCGCCAAAAGTTGAGCGCCTGCTGCCCCTCACTGCTAATCAGTGTTGCATCACTGATCAGCATTTTTTTTTTTTTTTAGGGTGCTGTGGTTTTTTTTTTTAATTTTTAAATTAAATTAAAAAAAATGTTTACACCCACGGTGATTTTGTGGGTGTCCTGTGGCCGCTGAGCGCTGATCAGTGACGTACATCACTGATCAGCATTTTTGGCACAGGGTTGATCTAATTTTTTTTTTTTGGATCAAATTCCTGTTGCCTTTGACTGATCAGCATTTTTAAAAATTTTTTTTTTTTTTAGGGTGCTGTGGGGTCTTTTTTTAAAATTTTTTTTACACCCACGGTGATTTTGTGGGTGTCCTGTGGCCGCTGAGCGCTGATCAGTGACGGACGTTACTGACCAACATCTGTGCTCAATTTTTGGCGCAGGAGCGTTTTTTTTTCTTTTAACCCCTTCAAGGTTGTACCAAAAGCTGCCTTGAAGCTGCTGCCCCTTAAGTGCACTTACACGTGTTAAAGCACTACATACACACTACATACCCCCCGTGTTGAAATAAAGTTTGTACCCCCCCTACACTATACACGTGTTGAAACACTACACTTACACAAACACAAAAATAATAAAAATGTCCCAATCATCCCAAAGACTGTTTTCAGCGGAGGAGGCATATGCCCTTATTGCCTCTGACACTGACACAGCCAGTGATGAAAGCGATGAATTTATCGCATTGGTCTTAACCTCCTCTTCCTCCTCTAGTGATGAGGGACCCCCTCAAAGACGCCCCCATAGAGCAGCTGAGACCCCCCCCCCAATGATTGATCTCGTATGGACCCCACCACCAGACAATTTTGAGCCCCGGGTTCCTGAGTTTTTGGCCAACCCAGGAATCCAATTTGATACTACAGGCCTCAAAGAAATTGACTTTTTCAAAGTCTTTTTCTCTGATGATTTTATAAATTTAATGGTGGACCAAAGTAATTTATATGCCCAGCAGTTTATTGCCCAAAACCCCACGTTATCATTTGCTAGGTGGACCCCTGTAGATGCAGTAGAGATGATGGGGTCTGGTGTTACATATGGGCATAGTTAAAAAGCCAGAAATTAGACAATATTGGAGTACAGATGTTCTGTACAGCACCCCACTTTATCGTATGGCCATGACCCGGACTCGTTTTGAGACGATCCTTAAATTTTTGCATTACAACGATAATGCACAGTGCCCACCCAGAGATGATCCCACCTTTGACCGGCTATTCAAAGTCAGGCCGTTCATTGATCATTTCAGCGCCAAATTTGCTGAGATGTACATCCCCGAAAAATTCATTTGTGTAGACGAGTCACTTATACATTTTAAAGGAAGGGTTAAATTCCGCCAGTACCTTCCCAATAAGAGGGCAAGGTATGGCATAAAAATGTATAAGCTGTGCGAAAGTACCTCAGGGTACACCCACAGGTTTAGGGTATATGAAGGGAAGGACACAAGAATTGAACCGCCAGAATGCCCCCCCTCCCTCGTAGGTGTTAGTGGAAAGATTGTCTGGGATTTAGTGCACCCCTTCCTGGATAAGGGTTATCACCTCTATGTGGGTAACTTTTACACCAGCATCCCCCTGTTTAAGGCCCTTGGTTCAAGAGGTACAGCAGCTTGCGGTACTGTGCGCAAGAACCAAAGAGGCCTCCCAAAAACGCACGTTGCCCAATTACTGAGAAAGGGTGAAAGCAGTGCACAATCCACCGAAAATATGTTGTTGGTCAAATATAAGGACAAGAGGGATGTCCTTATACTGACAACAATTCACGGAGACAGTACCACCTCCGTCCCTGTACGAGGTACCAGTACCCACACCTCAAAACCTATTTGTATCCTAGATTACAATAAGTACATGGGCGGAGTGGATCTTTCAGATCAGGTACTGAAGCCGTACAGTGCCCTGCGGAAAACAAAAATATAGTATAAGAAGCTGGCCGTGTATATCATCCAGATGGCACTGTATAACGCTTACGTACTATTCCGTTCTACCAGCCAGACGGGGACATTTATGCACTTTCAAGAGGAAGTCATAAAGGGCCTAATATTTGGGAACCAGCAGGCAGAGGGCTCCAGTACTTCTAGTACTGGCCGACGTATTGTATCAGGGCAGCATTTTCCTAACGAAATCCCCTCCACTGGAAAAAAGGGCAGGACACAAAAAAGGTGCAAAGTTTGCTATAAAAAGGGAATAAGAAAGCAAACTATTTTCCACTGTGAAACTTGCCCCGACAAACCCGGCCTATGTATGAAGGAGTGTTTTAAAATATACCACACATCTATGGATTATTAGGTTCATCATTTCACCGTGCTTCGGGGGTCTTGCTAATGCGACATAGCACCCACCATTCATTCCACCAGAATCTGTGCTGCAAAATCCAAATATCACTCCTTCCCTTCTGAGTCCTGCCATGCACCCAAATGGTATTTTTTGGTCACATATGAGGCATTGCCGTACTCGGGAGAAAATGCGGCACAGATTTTGGGGTGCTTTGTCTCCTTCATTCCTTGTGAAAATGAAAAATTTTGAGCCAGAACTGCATTTTTGTGTAAAAAAATGTAATTTTTCATTTTCACAGCCCAGTTGTACCAAAATTGGTGAAACCCCTGGGGGTTTGAAATGTACACTATACCCCTAGATGAATTCCCTGGGGGGTGTAGTTTGCAAAATGGGGTCACTTGTGGGGGGGTTCCACTGTATTGGTGCTTCGGGGGTCTTGCTAATGCGACATAGCACCCACCATTCATTCCACCAGAATCTGTGCTGCAAAATCCAAATATCACTCCTTCCCTTCTGAGTCCTGCCATGCACCCAAATGGTATTTTTTGGTCACATATGAGGCATTGCCGTACTCGGGAGAAATTGCGGCACAGATTTTGGGGTGCTTTGTCTCCTTCATTCCTTGTGAAAAGGAAAAATTTTGAGCCAGAACTGCATTTTTGTGTAAAAAAAAATAATTTTTCATTTTCACAATCCCAGTTGTACCAAAATTGGTGAAACCGCTGGGGGTTTGAAATGTACACTATACCCCTAGATGAATTCCCTGAGGGGTGTAGTTTGCAAAATGGGGTCACTTGTGGGGGGGTTCCACTGTATTGGTGCTTCGGGGGTCTTGCTAATGCGACATAGCACACACCATTCATTCCACCAGAATCTGTGCTGCAAAATCCAAATATCACTCCTTCCCTTCTGAGTCCTGCCATGCACCCAAATGGTATTTTTTGGTCACATATGAGGCATTGCCGTACTCGGGAGAAATTGCGGCACAGATTTTGGGGTGCTTTGTCTCCTTCATTCCTTGTGAAAATGAAAAATTTTGAGCCAGAACTGCATTTTTGTGTAAAAAAATGTAATTTTTCATTTTCACAGCCCAGTTGTACCAAAATTGGTGAAACCCCTGGGGGTTTGAAATGTACACTATACCCCTAGATGAATTCCCTGAGGGGTGTAGTTTGCAAAATGGGGTCACTTGTTTGGGGGTTCCACTGTATTGGTGCTTCGGGGGTCTTGCTAATGCGACATAGCACCCACCATTCATTCCACCAGAATCTGTGCTGCAAAATCCAAATATCACTCCTTCCCTTCTGAGTCCTGCCATGCACCCAAATGGTATTTTTTGGTCACATATGAGGCATTGCCGTACTTGGGAGAAATTGCGGCACAGATTTTGGGGTGCTTTGTCTCCTTCATTCCTTGTGAAAATGAAAAATTTTGAGCCAGAACTGCATTTTTGTGTAAAAAAATGTAATTTTTCATTTTCACAGCCCAGTTGTACCAAAATTGGTGAAACCCCTGGGGGTTTGAAATGT
The DNA here is from genome assembly GCF_055691185.1 of Crinia signifera. Lineage (NCBI taxonomy): Eukaryota > Metazoa > Chordata > Amphibia > Anura > Myobatrachidae > Crinia > Crinia signifera. Next base: position 232,991,159 of record NC_139221.1, on the reverse strand, counting down.
ACACTATACCCCTAGATGAATTCCCTGAGGGGTGTAGTTTGCAAAATGGGGTCACTTGTGGGGGAGGTTCCTAACTTTTAGCATCTTATGGTGCCTAGAAACCTACATGGTGCCTAAAAAAATAATCTCATAAAAAGGAGGCTCCAAAATCAAGTAGGTGCTCCTTCTATTATGAAGCCAGTGGTTTGGTCAACGTGCACACTAGGGCCACATATAGGATATTTATGAAAACAAAAGAATTGGGGGAATCAATTTTTAGTCACATTTCTCTAGTAAAATCTACTGTGTTCCTTAGAAAAATGTATTAAAATTGAAAATCTGCTAAAAAAATTAAATTTTGAAATTTCACCTACACTTTGTTTTAATTCCTGTGAAACACCTAAAGGGTTAACAAACTTTCAAAATGCTGTTTTGAATACTGTGAGGGGTGCAGTTTTTGAAATAGCATCATTTATGGGGGTGTCTCACATACAAGTCCCTCAAAGTCACATCAGAACTGAACTGGTCCCTAAAAAAAATCAGTGTTTGAAATTTTCTTGAAAATATGAGAATTTGCTATTCATATTTTAAGCCTCCTAGTGTCCAAAAAAATTAAAAGGAGGTTGAAATAATGATGGCAACATAAAGTAGACATATGGTCTTTGTTAGTTATTAACTATTTTGAGTGGTATGATTATTTGTCTCACAAGCAGAAAATTTAACATTTAGCAAATTGCAAAATTTTCAATTTTTTTACGACATTTTGGTATTTTTCACAAATAAACACAGACTGTATCGACCAAAATTTACCACTAACTTAAAGTACAATGTGTCACGAGAAAACAATCTCAAAATCACTGGGATAAGTAAAAGCAATAAAAAGTTATCCCCACATAAAGTGATACATGTCAGATTTGAAAAAAAGGGCTCTGTCAGGAAGGCAAAAACAGGCCAAGACTTTTGCAGCTATTATAGTCATTTCCCACATTAACAATGTATAGAGTGTATTTCTGAGTAATTTTATGTTATCTATATTGAAAAATACAGTGCTTTTCTTTAAAAAATAACAACATTCCTAAGAAACCCAAACTTTTGAATGGTAGTGTGTGCACCATACACAATGCGCATGTCGAACTGTCTGCCCAAAGGCTAGCCTTTGCATACAACTTGCTTTGTGATTGACCCTCTGCAGGCATTTTTGAGCACGGTGCAAGCCTTTTCTGGGAGTAAGCATTCCCCTGTCGCTGGGGTCATCAGCGGCCTCCTGAGATCATCAGCGACCTCCTTCGCCCCATGGCCTTCGCAGCACCTAGTAAGTTCTGGCTCACTTAGCGCTGTGAGTAGGGGAAAAATCATTTGCTGGTGATTGATTTCTCCATCTGTGTGCATGGTTGCGTACATTTTCGCAGCCCTGCACAGTTGCTGAGGAGTGTTAGAGGGTGTGTTTCCAGCGGGGCAGCAGCTGCCTGCTAGCTGGGCTCCGAACACTCGCAGCCCAGCGAGCAGGTCTGAATCGGGTCCAATCTACAATAATTTGGCTATACCCGTATTATGGCTGATTCTGGACTACATGCAAAGTGTCTGCAGTTATGGTTAACTGTGATTGCCTGGTTTACTACCTTATGCTAATGACAAAATCCATAGGGCCACGCATTGATTTTACTCTAAACTCAGCAATTGCCATCCCTAGTATCTGCACTTGCACCAGCCTCATGCTAGGTGTAAGAGATCAGTCAGAAATGGGCTTTCCTCCATGTATGCACCATATCGAGTCTCATAGAGCATTTAACCCCTTGAGTGGTGGGCTTTCCTGGGGCAGGATAAACCTTCCATGGAAGGTTTGTTGTGACCCAGAAATGCTCCTCACGGAAGGGGCAGTTGCTTCTGGATTTGGCTGTTTGGGGCAGCTCGGGGAAGTTTAGGGGCCACTCAGGAGTGGCTCAGGAGAGCTTGGGTGATGGGGCGCTTGGGCATTCATATGTTTGGGTGCCTTAATACATGAACGCCTGAGAACTCCCAAGCAGCCCTGATCTTCCCTGAGTGGGGACAGGAAGGATTGGCGGCAGGGACCAGAGGAGGGTGGCCCCATTATATGATCGCCAGGTGGGGATTGGAGCAAAGAGCGGGTTGAGTGCTGGAGCCGTCAAATGGTGGTGCACAGTGGTGCACCACTGGAGACACTACTGGCACACACCTACTCATCAGTGGCATGCCTGGAAATTTTCCAGGAGAGCCCGGAATGCCTTCGGAAATAAAAGACAGTCTGAACTGACATTTATTTCCTTTATAAATCGACCAAGATGGGGGAACACTGATGTCCTGTGATGTCAACCGCCTGCCCCAAGCAGGCATCGACCTGCTTGCTTTCCCAGGGGAATGCAGGGTGTTACCCTGCTCCAGGCCGGTGTCTGCCTCCGCCCCTCCCTCCCCTACCCATGCGAATGCCTCATTGAGTGTGATACTCGCCAAAAACCGTTCCCACAGGGGGGGGGCTGCACATGTGCAAATAGGCGTATGCGCCAAACCTCCGCCATCAGAACGGGACCGAATTCGATGGTACAGATGCAGGCCCTTAGTAGGGTGCAGAAACAAAAAATTCTATGCAAATACTTTGCAAGTGTTTTCAACTTCCAAGCTGAACAGAGGAGGGAAGTACATCATTATTTTCTATGTGAATTGTATTTAATAATAATAAAAAAAAAATCTTCTGGATTGATTTGAAAAAAGACATCAGCAAACCATTCTAATTAATATGCTTTCCACCTAACTGAAGCTATGATATAACAAAACCCAGGAATAACAAATCTTGCATTTCAAATGTCCTAATAGACCATGTTCCCAGAGTACTGTAATTATATATTCTTGACACATTTATAAAATAAATTTCAAAGAACATATCTTTCTAATGACTTTATCATTTCATACAGCTACATTGTTCTGAAGACTATAATGGTATTATTCTGTTTCATTTACAGCAAATGTATTAAGTTATTAACATTTATTTATAAACTGCCAGTATATAATGTTGCGCTTTACAATTAGGAACAAAAACAGTAACAAAAGCAATGCTGGGTATTAACAGGATTTTTACCATTGCTTGATTGGGTACATGACAAGGCCTAATTCAGACCTCAGCATCCTTTTCTCAGATGGACAAAACCATGCTGCACTGCAGGTGAGGAGAATGTAACATGTGCAGATAAAGCTAGATTTGAGTGGGATGTGTTCAAACGGAAATCTAAATTGCAGTGTAAATAAATAGCAATCACTGTTTACCCTGCACACAAATAAAATAACTCACCCCTAGTTAAATCTGTCTGCATTTGTTACATTTGCCCCACATGGTTTTGAATTGGCCCATAGTAACTCAGCAATGTTGGTCTGGGATCAGAGGTTTATTTGGGTATAAATAGAGAACACATTTGTTTGAACTGTGTGGAGGGTTATTAATCAAGAATGATATATATAAAAGGCAAACTACTCCTCTCCTCTATGAGGTGAAGTACTGCGAGTGACCACTAGAAGCCATTTGACGTACAAAATGACTCCTAGTTGTACTAAAAGTTGTCATAACAAAAAGTAAAAGCATATTTTGCAGGGACACTAGTCTGTTTCAAACTTGTTGGATATGGAGAGAGGGGGCGGTAAAGACAGAGATTGGAGGTAGGAGCAGATGGGGACCAGGGGATGGGGAGGAGTTTGTGTGCTACAAATGGACACAGCTCAAAGTGAATGTAAGAACAGTCACAGCTCAAAGTGAAAGTACATTGCAGAAGCCATCATTTTGACTGGCTTTTAACTAGTTGATTATAATAGCTTAAGGCGTTTTTGTGATTTTTTTTCCTTTGAAGAATATAATAAATGAGATGAGCTGAGATTCAACTTTATTGTAATTTTCCCCACTACATCAGAGCAACAAAATTAAGTTTATCATCCATCTGAAATACATGAAGAAGTGAATTTATAGGGTACGCTTGAAGGTTTGGAAACTAGTAAAGTGTCTTGCTGTGCAAGGGAGGGCATTTCACTATCAAAATATTTTGAACTTAATTCATACCTCCCAACATTCTGATAGATGTGGGAGTGGCCTAGTGGTGAGGGGCATGGCCTATGGGTCACAATGCTACCGCTACACCATGCCCCATTTTCACCCCTCTGGGGGCATGATCCGAGCTTGTGTGTTGCTGACCATACCCCCAGCCCCTCTGTCACCCAGAATAGAAGCTGTGCTCATGTGCTACTGCTTGGCAGAGCAACAGCAGGCAAGGGGGTTTCCCAACTGCCCCCCTCCCCTGCCATGGGACACTGATGGCCCTGGGTGGGACTCGTGACCATCCCTAAAAAATGGGACAGGCCCGCAAAAATCGGGACAGTTGGGAGGTATGCTTAATGTACACGTTTTACTACTGAATATTTATAAAACTGCACATGCAAACTTGTCCCATGCAGCCCAGACAATGATTAAAAAGAATTATATAATATGGTAAACAACTGGCCTGGTTACATTTTGGCAATGAGCATGGTAGGAGTGTACTGCAGGTGGGGCAGATGTAACATGTACAGAGAGATATAAATTTGGGTGAGGTGTGTTGAAACTGACATCTTAATTGCAGTGTAAAAATAATGCACAGTATTTACCCTGCACAGAAACAAAATAACTCACACAAATCTAACTCTCTCTGCACATGTTACATCTGCCCCACCTGCAGTGCACATGGTATTGCCCATTTTGAGAAAAAATTTGTACTGCAATCAGATCTGAATAAATGCTATACTGTACTTCCTCCATCCGGAGAGATAACAAAGACAAAAGCCACTGTAGAACTAGCAGCAAAAAGAACACTCAGTTATGATAAATATGAAGGACATTTACTGCTGCCAGCAGCTTATTCTTATAATATTTCTATGGTGACTAGTTCATGTTTCATGTGTCTGCCTCCTGCTGTCTTTCCTCATTGCAGCCATATTTCATCATAGGACGCTGCATAGAAACACCAGTTGCCAATGACTGCTTTATTATTGGAGACTGATAATGCTGCTGCACGACAATAGCTACCCACGCGTTCTCCACCAGCAAATACAATTGTTATTCTGCTACTGTACCTTAAGTTTTAGATCTCCCCCTTACCTCTTAGAATGTAAGCTCTAATGGGCAGTGCCATTGTTTTTCTTTGAGTCATATATTACAGTTACAAAACTCTATGAAACTCTCCCCCAAAATGCACAGCACATATATGACACCCTTAACCAAATCAATAAAAACATTTAATGTAATTACACAAAACATTTACCCGTTCCGTTCTCTCTTTTCTGTCCCCTTTCCTATCTGCATTTTTAAAAACCTAATGAAATAAATTGTTAGAACAGAATAATATACAGGGCCCGTGGGCAAAGTTGTTTTCGTATTTAGTGTAAGGGATATTTTATATTCCAAGAATCAAATAAATCTTCATCCTAGTGTTGAATATGTAATGTTATCAAAAGAACAGAAATGCTAATTATGGAAGTTATTTTTTATATATGGAATTTGCCTCATTGTGTTTGAATGACATCATATGAGCGACACAGTTACAATTTTCATCATTAGGTCATCATTATTAATTGTAATAAAAAATAATACAGGTTGAGTTTCCCTTATTGACATATCCATTATCCAAACTATTCCTAAAAAAACATACTTTCCAGAATGTACTTTTTTTTTATTTGCTAAAATCACTACTGGGGACATCTGTAGATGGCACTACTGATGACATTATATGTAACTGACACTACTGGGGACATGATACAGTATGTAACTGGCACTACTGGGGACATCTGTAACTGGCACTACTGGGGACATGATATGTAATTGGCACTACTGGGGACATCTGTAATTGGCACTACTGGGGACATGATATGTAACCGCCACTACAGGGGCATGATATGTTAATGGAACTACAGGGGACATGATATGTAGCTGGCACTACTGGGGACATGATATGTAACAAGCACTACTGGGGACATCTGTAAATGGCACTGTGGGGGGCATAATATGTAACTGGCACTACTGGGGACATGATATGTAACAGGCACTGCTGGGGGCATAATATGTAACTGGCACTAAATATGTGCAAGATAATGATTACTTGGCATTCAAATTCAGTGCATGAGATAGTACACAAACTGTGTTTCATGTTTTGAAACCTTGTTTTATGCACCAATAAAATACATGTATTTTATGTGTTTGATGGGTTTATACAACATAAATGCAAGAAACCTCAAGAAATATAAAAATATTCCAATATACTGAATAATCCTTTATCCAAAATATTTCTGGCCCGAGCATTTTGGATAAGGGATACTAAGCCTCATCAGGCAACACACTTTCTATAGTTTTAGTAGATTTTTGTTAGTAGATTTAGTTTGTTTATTGTGAAAATAGTCATATACAATATATGGTATAAAAAATATGTATTCTGGATTGTATATAATCAATATATTCCATTTAATGTAATGTAAGAATTATGATTAAATTAGTGACTTAATCACCGTAGCGAAAAAAGAAAAGTAACAGTGTAGCAATAGCCCTTCTGAAATCAAGTGATCAAATAAAATGTGTTTCAGAAACTGATTTACAGTACTGTATGTGTAATTTGGTTCAAATATGATTCCTCTTGTGGAACGAAATGTAGGCAATTAATATCCGCAAACATTTGGTACCACGAGGGTAAATATGTAAATAATGAGATCAGTACAAGTAAACATTAGAGCAAAATAGACATTCAAAAATTAATGAACTGCAACAATATGATATAATAATTATAGCCGAATCTAAGGGGTGGTCCGGAGGTCCACCAGACCACCCATTAGACCACCGGCCACACACAATTTAAAGAAATGATAGCTGGACAGAGTGCTGTGCGCTGCCGGTCTGTATAGTCTAAGCAGGTCCGTCTATATTTTCAATTCTCCCGCTGGACCGCGAGCCAATAGGAGCTTGCTGTCCGGCAGCCAATCAGGAATGGCCACCAATACCACCAATGCAGCTCCTGATTGGCTGCTGGACCGCAAGCTCCTTTTGGCTCACGGTCCATCGGGAGAATTGAAAATATTGATGGACCTGCTTAGACTATACAGCCGGGCAGCGCCCAGCTCTCTCTGCCTGGCTGTCATTTCTTTAAATTGTGTGCTTCCAGAGGCTGTCAGTCTCACTCCCTCTTGGCAACAGCAACGTCCTACCCCTTGGCAATGAGCAATTCCCTTGCCCCTTGGCAACAAGCAATTTCACTCCCCCTTGGCAATGAGCAATCCCCCCCCCCCTTAGTAATGAGCATTCCCCCTCTTGACAAAGAGCAATTTCACTCCCCCTTTGCAATGTGCATTTAACTCCCCCTTTGCAATGTGCATTTAACTCCCCCTTGGCAATGAGCAATTCACTCCCTCTTGGCAACAAGCATGTATTCCCCCTTGGCAATGAGCAATTCACTCCCTCTTGGCAACAAGCATGTATTCCCCCTTGGCAATGAGCAATCCCCCCTTTTGGCAACAAGCAATTTCACTCCACCTTTGCAATGAGAATTTAACTCCCTCTTGACAACAAGCATGTATTACCCTTTGGCAACGAGGATGAAGCCCCCTTGGTATCAAGCATGAAGCCCCTGGCATCTACCATGAAGCCCCCGGCATCAAGCAACGTGAAAATAGGGACCAGTACCCAGGTCAGTACATTAACCTTTGGCCCTTGGAGAAAGTGATGAGTGTTTGGACAAGAAAGTAAAGAAAACGTTATATGCACATAGGGACCATCACTAAGGTCAGTGTGGTCCATTAGGTTGCTACAGTCAGAAAAAACTGATTCTGTGGGCGGTTCAAGAAGAGTTTATACTTGAACATATTCCCAGTGAATGAGAATAGGATCAGCGCTTGGTTCCTGTCTTTTTGTTGTATAGTCTAATGTGCATGTTCAGGTCTCTGGGAGAAAGAGAACATTTTACCAGTGGTTTTTGCAATGTTGCTGCCAAATAGAGACTCCGCAGGGTAAGTATTAAAAAATGGGAACAGGCTGTGTGGTGTGGGACCACCCTGGACCCCATGGGCCTGTGAACAACACACACACTGCACCCATTATAGATTTGCTAGTGGAGACAGAAAAAGGGCCTAATTCGGACCTGATCACAGGGCAAATTTGTATTTAAAATGGACAAAATCATGTTGCACTGCAGGTAGGGCAGATGTAACACGTGCAGAGAGAGTTAGATTTGGGTGGGTTACTTTCAGCGGCAGCTCCTCAGTGTATGAGGGGGGCTGCTGCTGGCAGTTTTAGCGGGGACCGGTGGTGGCGGGGACCAGCGGAGACAGTGGAGATGGGGACAGATCTGATGCGCACAGGACCACACATCAGACCCGATGGTACATAGAACACATTTGATTTGGGCCAAGATCCATACGGAACAAGTGAAATCGCCCCAAATCCCGGTAGTGTATGGGGACTTTTAGGCCCAAGGAACCAAGCAGTCAGCTTCTGCCATTGTACAGGCTGTGTGTCTCTCTCAAGCTTTGATGCATTTGCCCCTTAATAAGAAAGGTGATAAATTTTGGGGGTGTGGTATAGGGGTCCGACAGTCGGGATCCCGACAGTCATTATCCCGACATCAGGATCTGGACTGGCCGGACCCAGACAGCATGGTGAGCGCAACTACGCAAGCAAAATATTCTATTCTCCCTCTATGGGGGTCGTGGACCCCCACGAGGGAAAATAGCAGGTGGCTGTTGGGAACCCGGCTGTCGGTGTTTTGACAGTCGGGATCCCGATGTCGGGTGAATGCCGGTCGGGATCCCGACTGTCGGGACCCCGTCCGGCACCTGAATTTTGTTTGGTAAATTTGAGTAGGGACCCCTATATTTCGGCAACCAGCAGCAGCCGTTCAGTGGGGTGGCGCTGACCTGTTCACTAGGCTGCGAGTATATGCAGCCTAGCAAACAGGTCTGAATCAGGCTTTTCAAGTAGGAACAGTACTGTGAAAACTATGAAATGTATTCATCTATTATTATGTCAGATCTAACCTTACTACGGTAGTGGGTGGAGATCTAAAAGAAACAAAAATGTATACTAACAAGTAATAATAATTATTAATAAGCTTAAGAGTGCACTGGGGTGTTCCACTATGCCAATCCCTGTCGCGTGGCACCGGGGACTCAGCATTAGGCTCCACTCTCCTCTAAGCCCACACTCCTGGGAAACTACTGCAGCTAGTGAGTGAAGCCTAATGCTGCTGATTCCCAGGGATGCAAGGCAGCTTAATACAACGCTGCTGATCCCAATGATAACTAGCCAGCAAATGTATTACATATACACAGTGGCGGCTTCAGAGGGGGGCTGCACACAGCTCAAAATTCAAATAGGGGAGTCGCACCAACTGCCACCAACTCTCATTCCAAACTGACTCACTGGCAGCTGGTATTGCTCCCCTATTTGAATTTTGAACTGTGGTGCAGCTCCCCCTCTGGAGCCGCCACTGCATATACCATAATATGTATTTTTTCAGATTAATTAAAGGGAAGGTTTCTTATATCATTTTAGAGGGAAGGTGGAGTGGAAGGGAAGAGACGCATGAAGGCTTAATGCCTGTGCCAGCCAGTCATGGGGCTGGAAGTCTTGAGGTCTACCCTGATTGGCACTTAAAGCACAAGGTGTCAATCCATTTCTTCTTATTTTGAAAAGTAAAAAGGAACAAAGTGAAAGGCACAAAAAAGAGCAAGCCAAAAAAATCTATAAAGTAATCACACTGCAGCTGAAATGTGACAGGAATAATGTGTGCTTCGTTCAGAAACTGTGCAATAAACTTACTTTACTGCAGAGGCTGTCCTCTGGGTACAGCTTGGGAAAAGAGCAGCATTTATCTGGATCTGTTTAAAAAAATACCTATATATTCATGTTTATTTTGTAACAAATCATCATTAAAAGTCGTATGTGTAACAATGTGGCACTCACTACTAATACATAGGCTGTTTTGATTCCCCAAAGCACATTAAAGAGCAGTCCATGTCAGACCCTCTAAATCTTCCCTTGCCGTGAAGCGGTATTTAATAGTGGAGGTTATATGTTTATATAAATAAACTAAGGTTATAAAGAAGTAGGATGATGGTTCCTATTTATTATACATGTATTAAGGTGGCAAGGGGGAAATATTGAATAAAGCTGATTCAATTTAAGTCTAAAATCACTGCAAGGTTCCTAAAATATATTTATTGTAACATAGCTTTGAACTTTTAACTGAGGTAAAGCCAGACAACAGCTGGCGGCTGAAATGAGGGAGCATGGAGTCAAGGTTAGGGGCCGTAAGCCTATGATGTTACTAATTTCCCTTTATAAACCTTTATAACCACACTATACAGTATTATTTGTCAATATATTAGCAATTAATTTAACTAAGGCCTATTCAGAGCTGAAGTGTGGATATTGCTACAGATGGGGCCTGCTGTCATCAGAGCGGCTCCCATCACGCCGTACGCTGTCTCGTGGTACAGTATCTGCCAGAATGGGGTGTGTGCGCAGGAGGCAATGGGACACACAAATGTGTGAGACGCTCACGCGTCCTCGACCTACTGTCCATCAGCTACAGCTATATGGTGAGCTGGCAGCAATCGGGAGATCGGCCCCATCTGCTCGCCCTCTTGCTGGCGCTGAAGTGCACATGCGTGAGCACAGAAACTGCAATCTCAGTTGAATGCTGTTTTAGAGACTGCTCTGGGGGAGGGCCACAGCAGCTAAATGACATCACACACCGCCACTGCAACCCATGGTTTCACTAATAGGCTGCGCACCCAGGAGACAGCCGGTAATGCATGAGCGCTTTATTGTGTAGCGAAGCGCTCACACTTTAGCAATGTGGCTGCAAATTTTTGTGGGGAAATCACATGTACTGTATGGACTCTACAAGTGAGGTGGCCTTGCCCAGTGCTGCCCCCCACCACCACGCAGCCTAGTGCTGGCAGTTGTAGTTTTCGAAAGTTTCGTTAAACTGCAACTGAGTCTGAATTAGTCACCTAAATACGAAAAATTAACAAATATAATACATTTTTTAAATAACATGGATTACGTTTTTTTTCTAGCTTACTGAAATGAAGGCGCTCGTTTTGGTTTAAAAAAAAAAGTATTTTACAAGAATCATAGTACAGTAAGATAAACATGGTTTGCTCTGTATTTCTTGATCATGTCTGTGTGTTTATAGCAAATACAACACTTATCCAATGTCTACTACTATATCTTCTGTTTATGTAGTGTATGTAGCTACAGTATTTACTTGCTAGAAATTTCTCCTTTGGGGGAAGTCCTTATGTCTTCTGCAATACATAATCATTATCATTATTTTATTTAAATTGCGCTTTTCCAAATCAGCACTCAAAGTCACTTTTTAACTAACAACAACATAGCACACAGGTTTAATACTAGAGCAAATGGAAAACAAACAAACACAATCAAACCAAAAATAGTAAACAAAGTGGCATAATAAATGTAATGCAGAGTTGTTGCAGTTATTTTGGGTAAAACAATCCATAGATTACATAAATTATGAAAGGTATCAGATGAGGTAGCCATTTTGGGTGCACTACACAGGTTACGGTTGGTGGGATAGTTAATGCATAGAAGCGATGACACAAAATAGAGACACTGCATTGTACTAAAGCTAGAAGAAGAACCCTTACAGAACCATCAGTTCCTACCTTTTTTATCCCAACCACCTGTGCACCAGGTGATACAGCCATCTTGGAAACACTATAAAGTTCCCAATGTGTAAGATAAACCATACAAGAGAAAAATAAATGTTTAGGTGACTAAAACGTATAGCATGATACACATTAGATAGATATTTCCATATGTTGTGCATCTTGCCCATAAAGGAACCATTCTAAGCAGCCACCATGTATGGCACACGGCATAGGTAACATCCGGCAATTACCAGAAGTACTATATAATATTTAGGTGGTGGTGGACAAAGAAAAAATTTAAATCTGGAAACAGCAGTATTAAAGCAATGGTGACAGGAATAAACTATGATAAAAGAACTAAAAACAATGGAGTAAACTGCAACAGGCCAAGCATTTCCCTTAATCAACTGGGGCAGAAGCATATGCAGCAATTTGTTGAGTGTGACTGGGCCACAGAACCAGACACATCCTTCTCCATTAAGATGCCTCTTACGTCAAAACAGAGCACAAGCAGCTTCTGCTGAATTATATGCAGCATGCCTATATTAGTACGTATGTGGCTGAGGCAAAGTTGCAAAGAAGATGCTTGAAATAAGATGTTTAATAGAAGATATGCTTAACATGTATAAATATATTAAGGGGATATAAGGAACAATCAAGCACCCTCTTTACCCTAAGGTTTGGGACCAAGACAAATGGGGATCCACTTTAACTAGAGGAGAGGAGGTTTCGTACCATTAGAAGGCAGGGGTTCTTTACGGTGAGGGCAGTAAAGGTGTGGAACTCACTGCCAGTAGCAATGGTGATGGTAGATACAATAAATACATTTAAGATCAGAATGATCAACTTGATGGATTATAACATTCAGGGCTATAATCAGCAATACAATAAAATACCCTAAATTTGTAGTCACAGTTGTGTGATATATTTAGACACACAACACGACAACACAGACAGGGATATCAGGCGCACAAATAGTTTAAAAATATAAATATATATATAATAATAGGTACACGTTTGTTTGATTTATGACAAATGCTTCTCTCAGGAGTGATTCTGTATCACTCAGAAAGAAATAACACAAATAATCATACAAAAAGAGAGAGCGCAATTGCCACAATTTAGCATTCAGTAATGTAGTATTTATTAATAACACATAAAAAATGGTAAGTGTTTAAAAATGAATCAATAACATTAACACAAGCGGGACACAGTAATTCTAATAAACATACGTGAAAACACTGTTTCAATTGTATTTCACTAATATATATATGTAGTTCTCACCAAAAGCGGTCACTCGAATAGTTCATGAGCCTCTGTTGTTACAGATCTTTATATCCAATTTTACTTTTTTATGTACAGATGGAGCGGGAGACATCTTTGGCCGGCGCTCGTCAGATCCTTTGCATTGGCGAGCGCCGGCGATAGAGACTGGGACGCGCATGCGTCTCACACGCACGTGCGTCCCAGTTTCCCATCGGCGGGGGGATGGGAACCCTGTCCATCTCCGCTTCAGGGAGATGGACAGGGTTAGGGGGGGGGGTGTAGTGAGGCAGCAAGGACCCGGGGCAACCGTCGGTGAGGCTGCGGGGATCCAGGTCGAGCCCTGTTGTAAGGGGACACGCGCGCATCTCGTGCATGCACGTCCTCTTACAGCGGCTGGCGGGGGATGGTGGATGGCGACTCTTCCGCCTTCCCCTGCAAAGATGTCTCCCGCTCCATCTGTATGACAACACAAATCCTCCAGGTGGAGAAGGGTTAACTCCAAAGTTTGAATGTATACACACAGAGCAGTCTACTGATTTGAATATGTCCACAGCACTGTGTAATCCTGTCGGACACAGAGAGCCACCATTTTGTAGTTCCCAAAAGGATCGGCAATGTCAGTACCCCATAAGTAGTGTAATTCTCCACTTGTTAGGGCTACAGAAGCCAGGGGTAATAATAACTAGTCTGTTGGTAGCGGAGGCAGGAAAACCGCACTTCAGCAGACCAGCAGTCGTAAGTGACGGGAAGGGCAGACGGCTGCCCACTTCTGCTTGCGATGAATAAGCAGCTGCATTCCGGCAAATGGCACGAAGCTCCGGCTCCAAGTGGTAAACTGCAGGGCTAAGGGACACCGTTATGGTCCAGTGGGGGAGATCAGCGGGTTAAATGATGCCATATCCAACAAACTAGCTATGCTGATGATAGAACCAAAATGTACAATCCTGGGGTCAGAGATCACATCTAGGGCATAGTCCAATGAGTCTAGGTAAACAGGACGAACTTGATGTACAAATGTCTTTATGCCACCTTAACTACTATGTTACTTTGTTATTATGTTACTATGTAGGATGTTCTGTGCTACCACGCGGCACCATGGCAAGGTACAACTAGAAGGGCTGTTTAATACAAATGGAGGCTAGATGTACATGGACACATCTGTAGGTAGACTTGAGGAATTGTCAAACATGTGGCAACTACAGTTTAATGCAAAAAAAATGCAAAATCATGCATGGGCCTCAAAAACCCAAAGGCTAAATATAGAGTGCCATAATGGAAACTACTGAAGAGGAAAGGGATCTAGGAGTCACTTTTTCAGGTGACAATTCCACTGCATAGGTCATTGGTGCTGGCTTAAATGAAATAAAGGGCCAGATATACAGGATCAAGCTTCAATTAGTGATAAATGGAGAGTAATAAACAGCCAGTCAATCAGCTCCTCACTGCCATGTTATAGGCTGGTTTTGAAAAATGACAGGTAGAAGCTAATTGGCTGGTTGTTAATTACTCTCCACTTTATCACTTTTTGAAGCTTGATACATCTGGCCCACTGTGTCCTGTTCTGGAGACCTTCCCTCCAGAAGGATATAAATACAATAGAGACTATACAAAGAAGGGCAACTAAAATAGTGCATGGTCTATCGCAGAGTAAATGCAGTTGGCCGCATACATGCTGCAATTATCTGGCAGGTCCACTTACCACTGACCTTGGGCAGATCGGCCAGATAATCATAGCATGTTTGCCCACCATTACGGTCACAGATTTAAACATATGGTACATCCATTCCTAACCGACACATTTTACAGATCCACAAGTGGTCTGGAAACATGACTTGTTTTCCATATGATATATTGATATATGCCACTGGGGCAGTACAGATGGTGTGGTGGTTAGCATTACTGCCTCACAGTGCTGAGGTCATGGGTTTGATTCCCACCATGGCTCTTACTGTGCGGAGTTTGTATATTCTCCCCATACTTGCGTGGGTTTCCTCCGAGTACTCCGATTTCCTCCCACAATCCAAAAAATATACTGTTAGGCTAATTGGTTCCTAACAAATTAACCCTAGAATGTCTGTGTGTGCGTGTACATGTGGTAGGGAATATAGATTGTAAGCTCCACTGGGGCAGGGACTGATGTGAATGTTTAAATATTCTCTGTAAAACGCTGCAGAATATGTATGCACTAAATAAGAAACTGTTAATAAATAAATAAATAAATAAATAATAATCACTCGAGTCCTGTATGTGATTTTATAAACCTGTATATTGGTATGCTAAATTTATGAGCTCTTAATCAATATTGAGAAGGATGGCTGTGTTTGTATAAAAAGAATAATAACAAATATAAATGTCTCGGTACTTATGTAGTATCTGGGCGCCCGATTTTGTGATCGGGTCAGAATATCGCATCGAATCGCATCGAATCGCATCGAAATCTTTCCATAGGATTCATTTGCCGAAAATCGCGTCAAATCGCATCTGATTGTATGCCTTAAGGTAAGGCATACAATCACAAAACCGGGTGCCCAGATACTACATAAGTACCAATGTCTCTAATAAGGAGAGTTGACTTCAAATGGTTTCATTAATTACACACCTGTTTACATAGCCAAATTAAATGGACAGGAGTTGGGTTTTAGCAAATAAGTCACTGAGTTTATAAACCCCTATAACTGGTTAAATAACTTCTTATTTTTTTTGTAAGGAAAAGATATTTGTATTTTCCAAGAATCCCAAGTTTAGCCTTTCCAAAATCCTTCACTTATTAAATTTCAATTGAAGTGCAGTACACAATCCACAGTACTACATAAAGTCAATGCTCTAATATGTTGCTGTTATCTGGGGAATCTCTCAGGGAGTGGTACGACTACAACAGAAATAGTGGAAAGAGATTATCTGCATTTGCAGAGAGCCTCAAGCTAAATATGTCATAAAACATTGTTGTATCCGATAAAAAGGGAGATTAAATACACACTTTAGAAAAATTCAGACAACGAAGTCTTACTGCAGTACTGTAAATTGCAGCCAGACATTGAGGCTATGTTGTATGAGCCCAGTAAGGTCAGGGATTTACATGTAGCCTAACCTGGGAAGTAAATTTAATGAAACAGGCAATCTCTTTATGTTGGATGCCAGTGATTTGTTCCATAGAGATTACATTATAAAAATGTCAGATTTGCAATTGCCATGAGAGGAAATGGAAAGCAACAAGACAGAACAAAAACCAAACGATAGGAGACGTTTGCATCAATGGCTTGGCAGACACTAAATGAATATACAATGCAAATGTGGCATCTATAGCAAAACAAAAATAAATTAATTCAATGTTGGGAAAGGGCCACTTATACGATGGATGTCACTTAACTGGATGTTTTTTTTTTTTACAAAATCCACTCAGATATTGTATTTTTTAAAATTATTGAAATAGGTTAAGAACAGTTATTTAAATCATATTAGAACAATATTATTTAATAACAAGGTTTAAGAATTTTAGAAACATTGGTTCATGCTTAAGGTTGACACAAGTTTACATGTTTTTTTTTGTGTAGACCGAGTTGGTTCATACGTTACTATCCAAGTGGACATAGAGTAAGAATATAACAGTGTGCTGAGTGCAGCGAGCCATGCGAGGGGACGCGGTACACTTATACGGTGTCTATGTTAATGTTAAGGTCCAGGGCATGCAACCAAGGCCAGTGTAAGGGAAGCACTGCCAGGAAAGTACAAAATAATAACAGCAATAGAATAAAGCCAGGACCCAAATATGGAGCACTTGCGGAACCGGAACCAACAGCGGTGTCCCCTGAATGAATAGCTGGACAAGCTGGAACAGCAGAAATGCAAAAAGGCTGGCAGGTGACCTGCAGGAACAGAAAACTATCACCGGCGGGACTGGGTTGAGTTGAGTCCCTGTATCAGCTCCAATTAGCAGCTGATACAGTCCGCCCCTTCAGCTGAGTGATACACCTGCAGGAGCACGGGTTATCCACAGCGTCTCCCGTTGCCCTGCCAACCACCCAGCAGAACCGATCACCCAGCTGGGTGCCGCCGGGCCGAAGTATCTGAGCAACTCTGGTTGCCGAGCAACCGGCACCAGGGACGCAATGCAGGTTGATGGGAGAGCAGGAACTCCCTGTTAGCCTGTGTTGGGGGAAGCCGCCACTTTCCGCGGCTAACAGTTGACATACTGTATGTCTCTTTTTTATACAATGTTTCAATCTACTGCTCCACTTCCCCAGTTCTCACACCCCTGCCCTTTGTGCACTTTCATAAAATAGAACTAACTCTTAAGGTGCCCATATACTTGTCTGATTCAGGACGTTTTTCCGGATCCAGACGGATCAGGCTGGAAAATCAGCCCAAATCAGATGTGTTTGACACCTCATCCAAACACGGTTCTGTATGCATCGGGTAGGACCCTACAGATTGAACCTGCTGCAGGTTCAATCTGTCACATACCTATGTAACCAAGATCTTTGTATTATCTGATCATTATGTAGTGTTATTTCTCACTCAGTGTGCAATTGGGATAGCAAAATGTTCTTTCCTAACCAGAATTACCCCTCCCTTTTAGCACCTGAGTGACATCACAGTCTGATTGAGCAGCTTGCCAATAAATGTGTTGTGTAGTTTAGAGAGGCATAGATCAGTCAGCATTAGGAGGGATTGCTGATTCCAGAGTGCCATTGGAGAAGCCAGGGGTATCTCCAGGTAAGCTGGCTCTCAGATGTTGTAAGCCATTATCATGTGGCCTTACACTGGGCTATTAAACCCAGACATATTTGTTACTATTTATGGGATGGGTTTGGGGGTGCGGTGCCCCCTGTGTTGGTATGGCTGGGCTGCTTCAGGTTAGCACACCCTAACACTTTATTACCACTTATGTTTTCCCTATCACATTGTATATATTTTGTATTATTTTAATCACACCTTTCACTTACTTACATAGCACTTATGTGCTTCTTATCAACCCCTACTAATTTTCATTTGTGTGCTGCCCTGGAGTGGTTGACCTGTGCTGGCATGATAAAGGCCCACACCCCGGACCCATACCCAGTATTAGGGACCCCCCAGTGACACAGTGACGCCTTAACGTACGGCCTGGGGGCTTAGCCCTATATATACGCAACCAAAATTCCTGTATTCTCTGATCATTATCTAGTGGTATTTCTCACTCAGTGTGCAATTGGAATAGCAAAATGTTCTTTCCTAACCAGAATTACCCCTCCCTTTAAGCACCTGAGTGACATCATGGACATGGCGTCCAGGATTCGGGCAGCGACAGCTATGAGCTGGTAGCACTATTTGCCGGGTGGCGGGGCAGATGCATTGCTGAATTTGAAAACATTTTGAAAAGACTGGCCTGAAGCTGATTGGCTGAATCTCTCTTTTCAAAATGTTTTCAAATTCAGCAGCTCTTCCCACCCCGCCACCTGGAAAATAGCGCTACAACAAGCTCCCACCTGCCACTGCCTGGATGCCGCTGCCCACTCCCAGCAGCTTTCCGGGCATACCGAGCATACCAAGATAATAGAGAGTATCTGATTGGTTGATCATATCAACATTCCACGTGAAATAGAACTCCCATCTTAGTAAATTTCCCCCACGTTCTATTGTACATTTTTACAGAGAACACAGCTCCGTGCCACCCTCCTCCTTCTCCGCCATGGTTATCTTCACTAAAAATAAAATAACAAAAACCTAAATATGAATTTTTATGAATGTTCATATGCTTTAATTAAACAAATGAAAACATGTGCATTAACAGATAAGAAGTGATGTATTGTGTGTTGGAAACACAATAATTGCAAAACTGATATATAAATTGTGTAATATAAATCATTGTGTCATAGTTTTATACAATTATTTTCATATTTCAATCATCCAAACAAGTATTTTACAGAAAAGCTACAATACAAGAATATATCTTTTTTTATTGTTTTTTTAAACAAAAAATGTATATGCATTATGGAGCAGATGTAATAAACCTTGGAGAATGATAACATGGAGAAAGATAAAGTACTTGCCAACCAGCTCCTATTGATTTTCAAATATAGCCCGTTACATGGCACCTAGGAGCTGATTGGCTGATACATTATCTCTCTCCATGATTACTCTCAGAGTGGAAATCTTGCCCATTACAATAACCAATCAGATTTTACTTATTTATCTAGCACCTTCTAGAAGAAAATAGGTAGAATCTGTTTGGTTGCTTTGGACAACATCTCCCCTCCTAAAAACCCACTGTTTAGTAATATACCTCCTAGTTTCCCTCAGATGTGTGTGCACATTTGTGGGCATAATGTAAATAGGACTTTGTGGGCCCCATACCAACATTTTGAAGTGTCTCTCTTTGACTCTATAGCAGGGCTGGGAAATAAGCAGCCTTCAAGCTGTTGATGAACTACAGATCCCAGCATGCCTTTCATCGGTGTGCGCATGGCCTAATAGCAAAACTAAGGCAAAGCATGCTGGGATGTGCAGTTCATTAACAGCTGGAGGGCTGCTTATTGCCCAGCCCTGCTCTATAGTAACATTTCTTTCCTTAGAAGTTGTTTAGTTTATGCCCAAGTTAATTTTATGTTCCACAGTAGTCCTATAAGTCTCAGTTCAAATGAAGCCACACCATCCCCCATTTCATATTCTTCCACATTGTAGTTCAACTAGTTCATGTTATGCCACATTGTAGTGGCTCCCATTCACATTGGACTTAATTCAGATGTGCGTATTCTTGCTATTGTTGTTGCTATTTTTTGCCAATTTCAGTTGTGAGTATATGGGCAACAGGAAACTTTAGCAAAGGAACGCCTACTGCTTTTGCATCATTTCCTTCCATAACTTCAGATTCATTGGTACCATCATTGCAAATCAGGTTAGGTCACAGCATTTATGTGCCTCTGAAGACGGACAGGCAGAGCTGTTCTCTGGGACACCATCCGGCCGTATGATGGTGACGTCACTTGATCCGGGCTGACGGAGGGGTGCGGGCGCCCTGCACTGTGGTGTTGGTAAGTGTCTATAAATATATGTATTGTATCACTGTCATTTTGAGCTTGATGACAGTTCTAATACACCGAAACATTGCTTAAGACTTCAGTGTGTGCTTGAATTTCTTCACAAGTCCTATGAGTGCCGGTCCCTACCTCAATTCCTACATACTGTACTTTGTGCACAAGTCAGGGCACCTAGGCACTTAAAAGTCTATGCTACCTGGAGAGTGCCGATCAGAATTCTGTGTATATATATATATATATATATATATATATATATATATATATATATATATATAAATCCAAGAGATCCACACACAGTGGTGTAGAAGCAGAGCACTCGCCACAATCACAAATCAGCCTTGTGATAAAAGCAAAAAAGTTTTTAATCCAACTGGGTCAACACCGTTATAAGCAAATGAGAAGTATATAAGCCCCGACGTTTCGGTCCCAACATGGACCTTTATCAAGGAGCCTAAAATATACAAACAATACATCAGATATTTACATTGGATGCATATCATGCTGAAAAAAAGACATGCAGAAATTCATGAAAGCAAACATAGTTACGTTTTTCAAAGAAAAGTCACATAGTCAACGATGCAGGAACAGCCTGGATACAGACAGGGTCAGCCAGCTGATCTGACTGCCCTCTGGTCCGGCTATTTATACCTTAAGATAGGGGGTGTGAGCTGCGCAGCGCCACAGACATGAGTCTGTGTAGCGCTATGGGACTTCCGGTACAACCGGAAGTGCGTCGGCCGGAAGAGGCCTGTGGAACGCAGATCTGGAGCGCACATGCTTCCGGGTTTCTCCGGAGCTGTGCGCAATACTTAGAGTATATAGTGTTTTAAAGCACGGGTATTTACAAGAAATAAAACGGCAATAGTAGCTCTTAAGTAGCGGAGTATATTAGATATTTAAAACCGTGCGTATGTTGAATTGAACAAGGTATTAGCCGGATCGTTGTAACTATAGAGACCAGGGTGAGGGGATGGGTAGGGAAGCTGTGATTGGGAGTTGGGAATGCTCAGTGCATCCATATGAAACCCGGAGGAGTGGAACTGCGCTCTCCTGGGCTGGGGTGTGATGAACCCGCAGTGACACAGGCCTCTTC
>NC_139221.1:232962617-232965117 GCF_055691185.1 Crinia signifera | reverse complement strand
GGACATTTCAATGTTCAGGGGTGTTTTTGGCCCATTTACTATTGTTCCTATGATAATTTGGCTAAATTGAGCCATTTCACATTGTTTCCTATGGGAAATCGAATCGGATCGCATCGCATCGCATCGCATCGTTCAATATCGTGTATGTGTACGATGCGATGCGATCAGATTTCTCTACGGAGAATAGCATGGTGCGCAATTAACTTAGTGGGCGCCCAGATAGGAAACAAGTACCTCATTTTGTTTGTGGGTAAATTTAAGATTATGAGAGTTGTTATGAATCTCTTTGACAAAGTTTTCAACACTGTCTTGGTCCCCTTCCCAAATCAAGATTATATCATCGATGTAACGTCTATAATAGATGATTTTAGAATGCTTGAAACCTGTATCTGTAAACAAGTGCTCTTTTTCCCAGTGGTCCATGTAGATATTTGCGTAAGCAGGGACTAATTTAGTCCCCATGGCTGTGCCACAACGTTGCACGTAATAGTGCCCATTAAATTCAAAATAATTATGGTCTAAGATGAAATCTATACCATCCAGGATGAACTTGTATTCATTTTCAGTCATCTCGGTGTCATTCATGAGAATCTCACTAACCGCTTTTAAGCCTTTCTTGTGAGGTATACAAGTATATAAAGCTTGGACGTCTATTGTTAGCCATCGATACAGGGGTCTCCATTGTAATTCTTGCAGTTCCCGCAGTAGTTGTGATGAATCTTTCAAGTGGGAGCGTTGCTGTACCACATACTTTTGTAGCTTTAGGTCAAGGAAGTGTGATAAATTGGAAGACAGGGAGTTGACCCCGCCACAATAGGACTTCCTGGTGGATTTTTCCTATTTTTATGCACCTTAGGTAGGTGATAAAACGTTGGAACTTTGGGTTTAGCCACATAAATGTACAGGAACTCCTCTTTACAAATCACATCTTTGGAGCTTGCCTCCTTCAGTAGGCTTAATAGTTGATTGTTAAATTCCAGGGTTGGATCTGTCTCCAATTTCTTATAAGTATCCTCTTCACCTATAAGTTTATAGGCTTCTTCTAAGTATTTGGATCTATCTTGTATAACTACCGCTCCTCCTTTATCCGCCATCTTTATGATGATTTCATCATCCTGTTGTTCTTGAGGATCCAAATTGGATCTTAACTTTTTCTGGGGTTTAATTTTCCTAAAATCGTCCTTGACGGATTCGAAGAAAATTTCTATGTGGCTTCCCCTCGACTCTACCGGGTAAAATTTGGAAGGGGGAGCCACTAGAGGAGTTCTCCTAGTCAGGTCACTTCCCTGATTCAGAGGGGGATTTTTCAAAAAATGCCTTTTTAACGTTAAGCTACGCACAAATTTATTGATATCAACAAAGAGATCAAAATCATCCAAATGTTGATCAGGAGCAAATTTGAGCCCTCTATTTAGTAATGCTGTTTCTGGGTCAGAAAGTTCCTTCTTGGAAATATTAATGAGGTTTGTTCCAATTGTTCTTTCTGTAGGTAATTTGTTCTTTTCTTTTTTGGAGAATTTTCGTCCTCCTCTACAACCTCTCCTCTTAAGTATCTCTTGGTTCCTTGTGGGGAATCCATTCTTGTTTGCAGTTGTTCTGTACCTTGTAGGTTCCTGAAGCCAACTTTTTTGCGATCTCCTAAAAAAGAGGCAGAGGGGTGTTCTCGATAAGGAGATGGGGACCTCCGTTGTCTGTATCTATTCGGAAATGGTTCCCTATTAGGGGACAAATAGTAGCCATTGGAGGATGGTCTTCTTCTGAACTGGGGTGATCTTCTCCTTTGATGGTATCTTGAGTAGGAGGCTTCATCTCGGGTGTTCCTATATACTGGTTGTTGAGCTCTTGTAAACACATCATTATCATAGTATTTAGGAGGTCTTCCACGAGTGTAGTTGTTCCTACGCTCATTTGGTTCATACCTTTGTGTGTTATTAGTAGACCAGTCATGCACTTTCCCGTTTTGAAACAAGAAAAAAGGATATAAAAATATCCAAACGAAAGGCGCTGGTGTATGAGTGTGCTTGACTAATGGAGCAGCAGTCTAAAAAGAGGGGGAGTCAGCCCCAATACAATAATAAGCAAGAAAGAAAGTGGACGACTGCGCTAGATTCCCGTTTTGATAATCATTCCTATCTCTTATAAACTTCTTTTGTTTTCGTTGGATAATTTCATCTTCTAAATTATCTAGTTTATGTTGTAGGTCTTTAACGTCCTTACGAAATTCCGCACTACCGTCAAATTTTGTTAAAGACTTCTCTAGAGTGTCAATTTGACCTTCTAACAAAATTAACTCCTTTTTCCTCTCATTTACAATAAGACTGATTAATTTTAAACCACAATCTTCTAAGATTTTGTTCCAATTGGAAGTAAATTCTTCAAGCAGGTTTAAAACTCAAACATCCACACCAACTTTACAAACTAAGTTCCTGGGGAAAAGATCTGGTATTTACCCTTGCAACCGTTGCATATGCTGTAAGCACATCGACAGAAAAATCTACCA